>NW_028291017.1:175000-176656 GCF_041283825.1 Pyrus communis | reverse complement strand
AAAGACCCTTATTATTGATTTTTTCAATTATTTGATACTTATTAACCCTAGTCTTAGTATATTTATTACTGTTAGTGTCAGTATCAATATTGATCCAGGCCTCAATATCGACCTTCGTTTTAAGACAAAAATAGAGAATTCTCCAATCAAAAAATTTTCTATCCGTATTTTTATCCATATCTCGAATATCATCTTCTACCATATTAAATGATTTTTGTTTATATGTGTTGTAATTATAAAAAATATCTTGGTTAGTTTTTACTTGTAATGGTGATCCATAAATTGAAGAGTACTTCTTAGTTTCAGAATTTATGGATTTATATGCTAAAAGATCATATCTATATTGTTTTTTAAAATTATCCTTTTGATTCAATAATAAATCCGTTTCCATTTTTGTTTTTTTTTCGTAGTGAATTAATTCATCTTTTTCATATAAATCACACAAATCTTTATATAAATCTTTATTTTGAGCTATACAGTTCAATATATTTCGCCATTTTTGTGGTACTACTCTAGACCATTTAATTTGAGATACATCACATTGATATTCATAATGACTCCTTAACCAATTTGTCCATTGATTCATTCCAGAATTGCGAAGATTCTTAGGTCTTAATTCGGAATGAAATAGTTCTTGTCTTACAACAAAAAAATCCTTTATTTCATTCTTAAGAAAAAGGGGGGTTCCATTATATTGAAATACGGATTTCAATTTCTCTAACTTAATAAGTTGGGTTTGTGATAATTTGTAAAATACATATGCTTGTGAAAAGTAAGATAAGTCAAAAAAAGTCTTTGAATTTTTTTGACTAAGACTAATATTAGTATTAGAAAGTGACTCTTTTATAATCGAAATAAATTTAATTAAACTTTGATTTGTTTTATTAATTCTTTCTTGATTTGCTTCATTACTGTTAATGTTTTTATTAATAATTTTTTTTGGTGATTCAAGAAAAAGTTGTGTATTGATACTAGGAATATTAATCATAGATAGAAAGATATCTATGTATATCTTTTCAATGAAAAATATTATAAAATAATGGGATTTACGGATTAATCGAGCAGTTCTTCTTTTTAATATCTGCCAAATATTTTTTTGTGATTCCAATCTTTTATCATCATAACTTATTTTGTTAGAACTCAAATTTCTATCTGAAGTTATAAATCCCTTTTTCTTGTCTTTTGTAATTTTTTCTATTTGCTTTATGATTGTGTTTATTCTATCAGTCAGATCTTGCATTTTTTTTTCTGTTAATGAATAATTTGTCCAATCCTGAGATCTAATTTGAATGGACGATTCCTGAATCATCCGATTACTGATTATTGAATCTTTTTTAATTTCACTCAATTCATATACTTCTATTTCTCTCAATCCAAATAATATAATTGGGTTTATTTTTGAGAGTTCTTTTATTATTTCTTTTATAAACAGAATGTTTTTAATGATCCATTTTTTTGGTTTTTTTGAGACATTTAGAAACAATTTTGTTTGTTCTTTAAAAATTCCTAGAATTATAAAACATTTCTTTTGCAATTTTTTAATTTTTTTTTTGAGTTCTTTTAAAATAGGTTCAAAAAATGAAAGTTTTTTTCTGGGAGAACCAAAAGGTAGTTCAGCTTCCATTCCAAAATTGTTAAAAAACAAAAATCATTTTT
>NW_028291017.1:120000-145000 GCF_041283825.1 Pyrus communis | reverse complement strand
TCTATGAGTCATCTCATATAAAGGGAATGTAATAAAGCATCAATACTGATTGATCCATAATTAGACAAATCCGTGCATAGAACAAAAAATCAAGAGCCCCGAGCCAATAAAGACTGAGAAGGTTGACTCAAGAAGAAATTTAATTGGAGGCTCCGTTGTAAAATTAAGACCTAATCATTAATCGAGAAGTGGTGGGAACGACAGAACCTGTGAATGCATAAGATTCTATTGAAAACGAATCCTAATGATTCATTGAGTAGGATGGCGGAACGAACCGGAAACCTATTCATTTATTCTGAGAGGTCATGTCATAGACTAATCTTACAACTGAATGTTGAAAGAGTAAATATTCGCCCGCGAATTTTTTTTTTTTTTTCTAAATTTTAGTCGATTCGAAATAAAAGGAAAAACAAAATAAAGATTCATTATAGCGTTCTACCAAAACGACATTATCTATAAATAGAATACGTGTTAAATTATAAATTATATAAATACGTGTTAAATTATATATTAAAACACAAAAAATTTCTAATTTATAATCGATTAGATCAAATTTCAAAGAATCCCACGATTCCATAGATTATTAACCGTGTATTTTTTTTGTTTAATTTTTTTTAATTGTTTAATTCGCGAGGAGCTGGATGAGAAGAAACTCTCATGTCCGGTTCTGTAGTAGAGATGGATGGAATTGCTAAACAACCATCAACTATAACCCCAAAAGAACCAGATTCCGTAAACAACACAGAGGAAGAATGAAAGGAATATCTTATCGAGGTAATCGTATTTGCTTCGGTAGATATGCTCTTCAAGCGCTTGAACCCGCTTGGATCACATCTAGACAAATAGAAGCAGGGCGGCGAGCAATGACACGAAATGCACGCCGCGGTGGAAAAATATGGGTACGCATATTTCCAGACAAACCTGTTACAGTAAGACCTACAGAAACACGTATGGGTTCGGGGAAAGGATCTCCCGAATATTGGGTAGCTGTCGTTAAACCCGGTAGAATACTTTATGAAATGAGCGGAGTAGCAGAAAATATAGCTAGAAGGGCTATTTCAATAGCGGCATCTAAAATGCCTATACGAACTCAATTCATTCTTTCTGGATAGGAATGTAGAAACAAACGAAAGGGGTTTTTGGGATAAAAAAAAAACAATTGCAGGTTTCTTTTTTTGTTTTGAACAAATAATATTTCTTTTTTTTATTTATACCTTTGCATTGAAAAAGAAAAAACCGATAAAAAAATGATATGATTCAACCTCAAACCCATTTGAATGTAGCGGATAACAGCGGGGCCCGAAAATTGATGTGTATTCGAATCATAGGAGCTAGTAATCGACGATATGCTCATATTGGTGACATTATTGTTGCTGTAATCAAGGAAGCAGTACCAAATACACCTCTAGAAAGATCAGAAGTGGTCCGAGCTGTCATTGTACGTACTTGTAAAGAACTCAAACGCGACAACGGTATGATAATACGATATGATGACAACGCTGCGGTTGTTATTGATCAAGAAGGAAATCCAAAAGGAACCCGAATTTTCGGCGCGATCGCCCGGGAATTAAGACAGTTAAATTTCACTAAAATAGTTTCATTAGCACCTGAAGTATTATAGGGGAAGACCTTAATATAGTATTTGAATGAAATTGATTAAATTTATTTAATTAATTAGTAAATTGTTTATCTATCACGTATATATCTTTAATAATTCATAAATAAAAAAAAAAAAAAAAGAATTCATAAATATTAAAAAATTCAGAAAAAAAGAAAAAGAGCATGTTGATTATATCAAAATTCGGGGGAAACAAAAATCTTAGTTTATCATGAGTAAAGACACTATTGCTGACATAATAACCTCTATACGAAATGCTGACATGAATAAAAAAAGAACAGTTCGAATACCATCTACTAACATCACTGAAAATATTGTTAAAATCCTTTTCCAAGAAGGTTTTATTGAAAACGTGAGAAAACATCAAGAAAGCAATAAATATTTTTTGGTTTTAACCCTACGACATAGAAGAAATAGGAAAGGACCATATAGAACTGTTTTAAATTTAAAACGGATCAGTCGACCCGGTCTACGAATATATTCTAACTATCAACGAATTCCTAGAATTTTAGGCGGAATGGGGGTTGTAATTCTTTCTACTTCTCGAGGTATAATGACAGACCGAAAGGCTCGACTAGAAGGAATCGGCGGAGAAGTTTTGTGTTATATATGGTAATCTTTCTAATAGCCGACACGGTCCTATTTGTGAAAAAAGAGAAAGGACAAGTTTAGAATATTATCCCTCTTACATTAGTTGATACTTCAAAGCGGTTTTACCTGGAATGAAACAACAAAAATGGATTCATGAGGGTTTAATTACTGAACAACTTACCGATGGTATGTATCTTCCGGATTCGTTTAGATAACAAAAAAATTATTCAGGTTTTTGTTTCGTAAAGGATTTCATGTAGTTTTATACGTATACTACCAGGAAATAGACTAAAAATTGAGGTAAGTCCTTATGATTCAACCAAAGGGCGTATAATTTAGAGACTCCAAAGCAAAGACTTGAATGATTAGGCGGTTTTTTCAATTTCAACATTCTTTCGTGAGGATACAATTCGAAATTAAAAATTTCAAGAAACTTATTTTCTTCCAATAAGTAGATTCGGAATTAAAAAAAGGAATGACAAATATGAAAATAAGGGCCTCCGTTCGTAAAATTTGTGAAAAATGTCGATTGATCCGTAGGCGGGGACGAATTATAGTAATTTGTTCTAACCCGAGACATAAACAAAGACAAGGATAATCTTTCTAAAACAAAAAGACTCTCGAAATCTAAAGGACCCGATGTACAGATGTACAAATAAATAAATAAAAAAAAAAAAAAAAGAATAAGGATCTGTTTTGACATGAAATGGATATATCCATATATCTCTGACTTATAATGAGATGATAAAATATGGCAAAACCTATACCAAAAATTGGTTCGCGTAGAAATAGACGTATTGGTTCACGTAAGAATACACGTAGAATCCCCAAGGGAGTTATTCATGTTCAAGCAAGTTTCAACAATACCATTGTGACTGTTACAGATGTACGGGGTCGAGTAATTTCTTGGTCCTCTGCCGGGGCTTGTGGATTCAAGGGTACAAGAAGGGGTACACCATTTGCCGCTCAAACCGCAGCAGGAAATGCTATTCGGACAGTAGTGGATCAAGGTATGCAACGAGCAGAAGTTATGATAAAAGGCCCGGGTCTCGGAAGAGATGCGGCATTAAGAGCTATTCGTAGAAGTGGTATACTATTAAGTTTCATACGGGATGTAACTCCTATGCCACATAATGGCTGTAGGCCTCCTAAAAAAAGACGTGTGTAAAAATAAACATTGAAGAGATTTCAAGAGAAATAAATAATTCAATGATTTGATCAAATAATATACTATGGTTCGAGAGAAAGTAACAGTATCTACTCGGACACTACAGTGGAAGTGTGTTGAATCAAGAGCAGACAGTAAGCGTCTTTATTATGGACGCTTTATTCTGGCCCCACTTATGAAAGGTCAAGCCGATACAATAGGCATTGCAATGCGAAGAGCTTTGCTCGGAGAAATAGAAGGTACATGTATCACACGCGCAAAATCTGAGAAAATACCACATGAATATTCTACCATAGTAGGTATTCAAGAATCCGTACATGAAATTTTAATGAATTTGAAAGAAATTGTCTTGAAAAGTAATCTGTATGGAACTCGTAACGCGTCTATTTGTGTCAAGGGTCCTGGATATGTAACTGCTCAAGACATTATCTTACCACCTTCTGTGGAAATTGTTGATAATACACAGTATATAGCTAACCTAACAGAACCAATTAATTTGTGTATTGAATTACAAATCGAGAGGAATCGCGGATATCGTATAAAAACGCCAAATAACTTTCAAGACGGAAGTTATCCTATAGATGCTGTATTCATGCCTGTTCGAAATGCGAATCATAGTATTCATTCTTATGTGAATGGGAATGAAAAACAAGAGATACTTTTTCTCGAAATATGGACAAATGGAAGTTTAACTCCTAAAGAAGCACTTCATGAAGCCTCCCGGAATTTGATTAATTTATTTATTCCTTTTTTACATGCAGAAGAAGAAAACTTACATTTAGAAAATAATCAACACAAAGTGACTTTACCCCTCTTTACTTATCATGATAGATTGGCTAAACAAAGGAAAAATAAAAAAGAAATCGCATTGAAATATATTTTTATTGACCAATCAGAATTGCTCCCCAGGGTCTATAATTGCCTCAAAAGGTCCAATATACATACATTATTGGACCTTTTGAATAACAGTCAAGAAGATCTTATGAAAATGAAACATTTTCGCATAGAAGATGTCAAACATATATTGAACATTCTAGAAATAAAAAAGCATTTCGAATAAATTTTTATGAGTTATTTACTTTTTTTCTTTTTTTTTTTTTTCTAAAGTTTTGTCTAAACAGATAAAAATGCGTTTTGAATCTTGAATCTTTAGCACAATCCATATATTCCGAATAGGTCCAAAATTAAATTGAATAGATGTATCTAGGGAAAATTCACTTTGAAGCGACTATTCCCTAGATACACACGTCATAATATACTTTTTTTTATTTCACAGTTGAATCGATTTAAAAAAGACCTAAAGTTAAGGACTTATCAATAGGTAGTGTTGCTCCAATACCCAACCAAAGGGCTACTACAGTACCAATCAAAAAGACGGTTGTCGCTACGGGACGACGAAATGGATTTTGGAATTTATTAACATTCTCCAAAAAAGGTACTGTTAATAATCCCGCAGGTACTGAAACCATTAAAAGAACGGCCCAATAACTTATTTGGCACTGTACGAAGTATTTGAAATACGGGAAAGAAATACCATTCAGGCAATATTTCCAAAGGAGTTGCAAATGGATCCGCGGGTTCACCAATCATTGATGGTTCTAGAACCGCTAAGCCTACGTTACATGCAATAGTACCTAAAATTACTACTGGAAAAATATATAAAAGATCATTTGGCCATGCGGGCTCTCCGTAATAATTATGACCCATCCCTTTAGCCAATTTAGCTCTTAACACAGGATCGTTCAAGTCAGGTTTTTTTGTTATTAGGATAGGTGAATTATTCTAGATCCATCCCCCGAAAGAACCGGACATGATAATTTTTCATCATCCAGCTCGAGCACGAATCAAACGAATCAAATGGATCCATATAAAAAAATTGATATGTTATCCATATCCACACATATATGAATGATTCTATGTAAGAAAACGGATTCCCTTTTTCGCAGTTGCAACAACTAACCATTGCAAGGAATTCAGTTCTTACAGATAAATGCTCAATACCCAAGTAGGCTTACAAAAATTGATCATGATCAAATGCTTTATGGGTCGTCTCAGATCTTGCAATTGGCCTTTATCCCCTAAATATCGAGACTGTTTACATACAAAGCAAAGGATTTACTTGTTACTAATATAGTCTAGCCTCTGTTCTTCTTTAGATCCCTTGTTTCACTCCGATAGTATCATAAATCGAGTCAATGCAGAGGAAATGAATACATTTCTATACTATTTAGTAAGTGAAATATATAAAACATAATCCGGATTATGCCAATCACTTATTCTACTGGATCTTACGGAGCCTGTTCATATCATACACGACATGATCGGGTCTGATCATAGAAAAGATTCTCTTCAAACGAACCGGCCTATCTTCTGTATGGGGCTTACGCGGTGGTTGGAACAAAGACACATTTTTTTGTTGTGAATTCAAATGTGGCAGATAGATAAGGACATATATCTGCAAGGCCCGATCAATAGTTCAAGTCACACACTCCCATAATCCATTTTATCTTCGGAAAATTCACTTCAACTATGAGTGTCAAAAAAATAATACATTTTTGTAGAGTTGAAGAGAAATATCCCAATACATGTCTTATTTTTTTTTCAATAATCCATATTTGTAGCAATGAAATACTAGTGTTCCTACCTCAAGTGATAGATGATTGATTACAAGATGGTATATATTCTTTATAAAGGACCAGAAATACCTTGCTTACGTATCATTGGGAAGTGCATTAACATAAATACGGCGGTAAGAAGAGGTAATACAAAAGTGTGTAAACTATAAAAACGAGTCAAAGTGGATTGTCCTACACTAGCACTTCCGCGTAATAACTCTACCAGAGGCGAGCCTATTACAGGAATAGCGTCTGGTACGCCTGTTACAATTTTTACTGCCCAATAACCAATTTGGTCCCGAGGTAAGGAATAACCAGTTACACCAAAAGATGCGGTCAATACACCCAAAACCACACCTGTAACCCAAGTCAATTCACGAGGTTTTTTAAAGCCGCCGGTGAGATACACGCGAAATACGTGCAGGATCATCATTAGGACCATCATACTTGCCGACCATCGATGAACTGATCGGATTAACCAACCAAAATTAGCTTCAGTCATTATATATTGAACAGAAGCAAAGGCCTCCGTAACGGTCGGACGATAATAAAAAGTCATAGCAAACCCGGTAGCTACTTGTACTAAAAAACAAGTAAGCGTAATTCCCCCTAGACAATAAAATATGTTGACGTGAGGAGGAACATATTTACTAGTTATATCATCGGCAATTGCCTGAATCTCAAGACGTTCTTCGAACCAATCATAGATTTTATTGAGATAGGTAAATCAAGGGGACCCCCCCGGAGAACCGTATATGAAAATTTCATCTCGTACGGCTCAAACAGAAACACCCAAATACTAGTTCTAACGGATGTGTGTAATATAAAGTTTGAAGTTTATTAATTCTATGATTTATGATTCAATTTTTTTTTTGAAGATACTAAAGAATAAAAATCCGAAAGCTCTTCTTTGTGGTTATAATGCCAAAAAATCAAGTCGGCTCATTCGTCTATATATTGATCGTTATAGGCCTCTTGAATCTTCTATTTACCTATTTTCTTTGGTGTTATTTATGTGTAATGCGGCTTTACTGCTGTTTTCTTTATTATTGATAGGAATTCTCTTGTTAAGACCCTATAGAATTGATTAAAACCTCAGATTCATACTAAAACCACGATGATTCAATAAAACCCTTTCAAACTAAGTCTAAGTCCCAAAATTCCCTGAGTAAGAACCATTGGATCATCACTTATTCAATGAATAGATATAATGACTAAAAATCCAAACCAAAGAAACCTTTGTTTTGTCCTTTGATCAAAATAAGCATAAACGAAAGTTTGAAAGAATAAAAATATTTCTATTTATAACTTCTAACTCTTTGAAAAAATTTTTTGAAGTCCGGACACGAGGTCTGACTATTAAGTATGAATCATAGTTCTAATAGTAATCTATTTCATATATTCCGTGCTCCAGATACTAGAATGAATATCCGACGAAGTAAAACCATCTCTATCAAGATGACAGACCCATTCTCTGTACTATCCATAGGATCATTTATACCAAGTCACACACTCATATTCCGGAAATACAGAAACAAAGAAATTCCACGGTCAAACTACCAAAATAGAATGGGATAAAAATCAGAAACCTAAACGCTTCACTTTGTATTGAAAAAGCCAGTTAATGGTTCTTGGGAATCTAATTCATTGAAATTCCATCCAGTAAAATGGAAGAATTATAAATCTCCAAAATAATAGATAGGAATATCGCGAATAGAGCCATTGCGAGACCCATCAAAGGAGTAGTTCCCCACCCAGGAGCTACTTTACCATATTCTGAATTCAATGGTTTCAATAAACTCCCCGCATTAGTTCGTTTTGGGCGGCCAGATCTAGAACTACCTTCAACGGTTTGTGTAGCCATAATATTTTATATTCAGTAAGATCTGTTGACTTTGTATACCATTCCGTTGTAAATAAATGATCTTATCATAGATCCATTGAGGTCTTAAAACTTTATAATGTCTTAAAACTATATAATCATGGAAACAGCAACCCTAGTTGCCATCTTTTTATCTGGTTTACTTGTAAGTTTTACTGGGTACGCCTTATATACTGCTTTTGGGCAACCCTCTCAACAACTAAGAGATCCATTCGAGGAACACGGGGACTAGTTGAAGTACGGATCCTCCCAATATTGGGAGGATCCGTACTTCAATTGAGATAATGACAAATCATTTCACCTTTTTAGTTGGAACTTTAGGCGGGTCTCGAAAAAAGATAGCGAAAAAAAATTATTCCTAGAGTTGAGACTAAAAGGAATGTATAAACCAATGCTTCCATAGATTCGATCGTGGTTTACAATTATAGCTTCCATACCTGTTTATTTGGGATCGTCTCCCGGATAAATAAAGAACAAGAGTCAAAGAAAAGGCAGTGATTCAAATCAAGATTTATCTGGTACCCCATCTAAAAATCACAAAAAGAAAATAAAAATGAAAAGTAACAAGTAACAAAGCATATTGTATCAGACTACTTGTCTTCTTGTAGTTGGATCTCCAAGTTTTTGGAATGCTCCAAATTCCACTTGAGCATCTAAATCTGGATCAATACCAGCAAAAACATCTCGAAACAAGGTTCTAGCACCATGCCAAATGTGTCCGAAGAAGAAGAGCAAAGCAAACGAAGCATGTCCAAAAGTAAACCAACCCCGTGGACTGCTACGAAAAACACCATCGGATTTCAAAGTAGCACGATCTAATTCAAAAATCTCACCCAATTGAGCACGTCTAGCATATTTTTTCACAGTAGCGGGATCGCTATAACTGACTCCGTTGAGTTCGCCGCCATAGAACTCGACAGTTACACCTACTTGTTCGACACTATATTTAGATTCCGCCCTTCTAAAAGGAACATCGGCTCTAACAATTCCGTCTCCGTCTACCAAAACAACCGGAAATGTTTCAAAAAAGTAGGCATACGACGTACAAAAAGTTCGCGCCCCTCTTTATCTCTAAAGATAGGATGTCCTAACCACCCAACAGCTATTCCATCCCCGTTGTCCATTGAGCCCGCTCTGAATAACCCCCCTTTGCCGGATTATTGCCGATGTAATCATAAAAAGCTAGTTTTTCGGGAATTTTAGACCAAGCTTCAGATAAACTTTGATTTTCAGCCAACCCAGCACCAATTCTTCGATATATTTCTTGTTGGAAGTATCCTTGATCCCATTGATAACGAGTGGGACCAAATAATTCAATCGGGGTAGTTGCTGAACCATACCACATAGTTCCAGCAACTACAAAAGCGGCAAAAAAGACAGCAGCAATACTACTGGAAAGGACGGTTTCAATATTTCCCATACGTAATCCTTTGTATAGGCGTTGAGGTGGACGTACACTAAGATGGAATAGACCCGCCAATATGCCCAAGGTCCCTGCTGCAATATGATGAGAGGCTATTCCTCCCGGAACAAAAGGATCAAAACCCTCCACACCCCACGCTGGATTTACGGATTGTACCCTTCCAGTTAGTCCATAAGGATCGGACACCCATATTCCAGGACCATACAATCCTGTTACATGAAATGCACCAAAACCAAAGCAAGCCACCCCTGATAGAAATAAATGAATTCCAAAGATCTTAGGCAAATCCAAAGAGGGTTTTCCTGTACGTTCATCAGTAAATATTTCTAGATCCCAATACACCCAATGCCAGATAGCTGCCAAAAAGCACAAGCCCGAAAACACAATATGTGCCCCGGCCACACCTTCGTAACTCCAAATACCCGGATTCGTTACAGTACCCCCTGTGATACTCCAACCGCCCCATGAATTGGTTATTCCTAAACGAGTCATGAAGGGTATAACGAACATACCCTGTCTCCACATTGGATCAAGAACAGGATCAGAAGGATCAAAAACTGCTAATTCGTATAGAGCCATCGAACCGGCCCAACCAGCAACCAGAGCTGTATGCATTATATGGACAGAAATCAAACGACCGGGATCATTCAATACGACGGTATGAACACGATACCAAGGCAAACCCATGGAAATACCCCTTTATCAATGAAAAATAGACACAATGTAACTTTATTGCATTGGAAAAAACTATGCTGTGGACCCTCTTTTTAGTGGATTATCTTGGGGAAAGAATTAATATTTGTTTGATTTGTTTGATTCTTTTCAATTACTTTTAGTAATAATGAAACTATTTTGTTCGTAGGAACAAAAAGAAGCAGATCTATTCTACACCCGATAAGGACCAATACGCAATGGTAGGGGAGTTGATACCATTTTATATGAGTGAATGCATATATATATTTGTTCATCATTCAAAGGACTTATTTGTAATAATTTTCCTTTATTCATTTTGTCTTCTTTATCTTTTTTTATAAACTTAGTCAATCTATGGATAAAATATGATAAAGGCCAATATTAGTAGGACACTAAATCCATTGTTACGCTTTCACATCAAAGTGAGATATAGTACTTAATTTTTCTTTTATTTAATGCCTATTGGTGTTCCAAGAGTACCTTTTCGAAGTCCTGGAGAGGAAGATGCATTGTGGATTGACATATAGTGCGACTTGTCAGATATATTGGGTCATATGGTATTTCCCCATTCTCTTCCCCGATCGAGATATCCTCCCCTTCGCCCAAGAAAGATTGATTGAATTATCAAAAATTTGGAGCGTGAAGTTCAATTAGATCCATTTTTTCGGGAGGGTATACAGATTAATATTATCAATTAGAATAATTTATGGTTATCTTGGTTAGGCCAATAAAATGAAGTATCCAGGCTCCGTTTAGAAAAAAACCGGTAAAAAATCTATTTATGATTACTAGTTCTATCATATTCTATTTCTTTATATATTTATAATAGAAGTGATCTCAAACTGTTAATCAATCGAGTAATATGATGAATGCATTGAATATCTGTTGTAAGACATGAAATAAATTGTAAAAAGGAAGTCGTAGCAAAAGGACGTGGTATTGGGGCATTTGTCATATATGTGCAAATCCAAATCGGGGCGGATCTTTACTCGGAGTAGAGCATAAACCTAAAAAAATTGAAGAAGCCCATTCAGGAACAAGAAAATTACATCGCGATTGAGATTGTATCTCGATGAAACAATACATCAATGAAAAGTTAGTTAGATAAATTTAGTAATTTTTTTTTTATAGATAAACAAAACAGGCCAAAACCCATCTTTTTTGAAAAATGAAAGAAAAGCCCCTTTTTATAAGTTAAAAGCCTGGTATGAAAAAAAAAATAAATAAATAAAAGAAAGCGCTAGAATCTACATCTACACATTGATTCTTTTTTTTTTTTTCGTTATTTTTGTTGAACCGTATGCATCAAAAGGTGCATGTACGGTTTCTAAGGGGATACAACTTTATCCCAATCAACCGACTTTATCGAGAACGATTACTTTTTTTAGGCCAAGGGGTTGATAGCGAGATCTCGAATCAACTTATTGGTCTTATGGTATATCTCAGTATAGAGGATGATACCAAAGATCTATATTTGTTTATAAATTCTCCTGGCGGATGGGTAATACCCGGAGTAGCTATTTATGATACTATGCAATTTGTGCGACCAGATATACAGACAATATGCATGGGATTAGCCGCTTCAATGGGATCTTTTATTCTGGTCGGAGGAGAAATTACCAAACGTCTAGCATTCCCTCACGCTTGGCGCCAATGAGTTTTTTTATTTGATTTGAGAGAAAAAAGAAGACTATGCCTTCGCGCTATATGAAATATTAATATTAAGTAATAATAGCATGGCACTTCGAATTCGATATGATAAATTTTTTTAACCCTTAAATTATGTATCGAAAGAGTAGTATGAGATAAAAGGTATTTCCGATTTTATCTAATCTATCGGGAGGCCTATTTCAGCGTCACAAACTTTTTTGTTTTCACGCCGGGAGGCTCTTAACAATATTTAGGTTATGAAAGAATATGAAAATAAAAAAAATCTTGTTTTTTTATTTGAAAAAAAAAAAAAAAGAAACTTTGGGATTGCTAAATAACAGACGAAATAAATATATAAAGCAACGGAGCCATCATAGTATTTTTGAACTACTCCAAAAACAAAAAGAAGGGTGGTTATTGGATCATTTACCAACCCGAGTCTGATAGACCCTATATTTAATTTAAATTTAATTTATTTGATATTTAAGTAAGGTAAAAACGAATTCCATTATAGAGCCGTATGCAATGCGTAAAAGATGCCTGTACGGTTGTTCAATTATATATTTTATTATTCTTTATCTCTTCACCTTATCATCATGCGAGATAGAATAAACATTTATTATGTTATATCATCAGGGTAATGATCCATCAACCTGCTAGTTCTTTTTATGAGGCACAGACGGGAGAATTTATCTTGGAAGCGGAAGAACTTTGAAGCTGCGCGAAACCGTCACAAGGGTTTATGTACAAAGGACAGGCAAACCCTTATGGGTTGTATCCGAAGATATGGAAAGAGATGTTTTTATGTCAGCAACAGAAGCCCAAGCTCATGGAATTGTTGATCTTGTAGCGACTGAATAAAAAAGAAAAAATAACAAAAATTTCAGACGAATTGGTGATTTGAGATTTTATCTTCTTACCGGATTTAATATTCTATTCATTAATCTGATTTAAGATTCTATTCATTAATCTATTAATATAGAAATAAAATAATTCATAATCATCCGGTTAAGATCGATCTAAACCAGCCCATTATGTATATGATTCAATATGCCAACTATTAAACAGCTTATTAGAAACACAAGACAGCCAATCAGAAATGTCACGAAATCCCCCGCTCTTGGGGGATGTCCTCAGCGACGAGGAACATGTACTAGGGTGTATGTGCGACTCGTTCAGATCATGGGCTAGGACAAAAGAAAGAAAACAATTGATCCAGTATCAACGATCAGTACCAGTGAATAGACTAGAATGGAAGAACTCCATTCAATATCTAAAAATCAAAAAGATCTATCCTTCTATTGTGGTATCAAATGTATGGTTTCCGTTGGTGCAAATCCAATCAACTCCGTTTTAAATTTAAGATGAGAAAGAATTCTCCATTGATAGCAAATGATATCCATTAAGCAGGGGAAATACTATTTTAAAAAGCAGAAAAATTATGCCTTACTCTTGCAAGAACGGACTAACAGGGTCAGCTACTCAGCTAATCTTCATAATTAAATACCGTTACTGTATAAGTAGATCTCATTGTGAAAGACCTCGTACTGGATAATTATGGGTAGAGCCAAAGAGTGTGAACTGTACAAGTTAACAATAACATTGATTAAATGAAAGAAGGGCTCCGGTGTATAGAGAGGACCTCACCGTTTAAGAAGTAACCATAGAAACGATGGAACCCACTATATCCATTTATATTTATAACTTTTATGTGGTTTTGATACCTAATATCAATACAATTTTTTCTAGGCATTTCACCTAGAAAAAAAAAAAAAAAATCGTGGTCGGGAAGGTTATAGTAGCAAAAGCCATTGGAATTTAAATTTTATACATTGGAAGAATCCGTTTTGTTATTAATAGACTAGGATACGGGAAGGGAATAACTGAAAGAAAGGAAATCGATTAGTTATTCATCAAAGTTTCATTTATTCAATGACCAGAATTAAACGAGGGTATATAGCTCGAAGACGTAGAACAAAAATTCGTTTATTTGCATCAACCTTTCGAGGGGCTCATTCAAGACTTACTCGTACTATTACTCAACAGAAAATAAGAGCTTTGGTTTCGGCTCATCGGGATAGAGGTAGACAAAAGAGAGATTTTCGTCGGTTGTGGATCACTCGGATAAATGCAGTAATTCGCGAGAATAAAGTATACTTTAGTTATAGTAAATTTATACACAATCTGTACAAGAGACAGTTACTTCTTAATCGTAAAATACTTGCACAAATAGCTATATTAAATAAGAGTTGTCTTTATATGATTTCCAATGAGATCATAAAAATAAAGAGATTGGAAGGAATCCGTTGGAATAGTTTAAATGGAGTTCCCTGGAGAATGAACTCTGGGAAGGTAGAGTAGAAATTAGTATGATAAAATATGATAAAGTCATCAAAATGAAGAAAGACGTTAAATATAAAATATTTATTCCTCTTCTCCCATTTTTTTTCTTACGACAGGACATTTCGATTTTACGATTTTTCGAACAAAAAAAAAAAACGTCAATCCGCATTTGAGTTTGGATTGGAATTTTATTTTGATTCAATTCAATTGAAGAGTCAACCTATTTTTTTTCTGGTTCTAAGACCAGCAGCTCTAGCGGTTGACTCGCTTCTTTCAAATTGTTTCTCATTATTAAGAAAAGGTAACGGAGATAAAATACGAGCTTGTTTTATAGCAATAGTAATTAATCGTTGTTGTTTTAAGGTCAATCTATTCACCCGTCTAGATAATATTTTTCCTTGTTCGCTAATAAATCGACTAATTAAACTCATGTTTCTATAATCAATTCGATCCCCCGATTGGATCGGAGGCAAACGCCTACGAAAAGATCGCTTAGATTTAAGAAAGATTCGCTTGGATTTATCCATGGTTTGTTTATTCCTTATCCTGAAAATCCCAATCCTATTTCTTAATTCTACATCATCTTTGATCCGATCGAAATAGGATTTGGTTTGTTTCTATTTATTTGTTTATATTTAAATAAATTAAAAAATAAATTAAAATAAATTATATATATTGTTATATATAATATGTAATTTTTCATCTTCCTTGGAAGACTGACACACGAGCGATCGGTTCGATCTATTTCTTTATCTCCCCATGAATCGTATGTTTGTAACAACAGGGACAGAATTTTCTCAATTCCAATCGACTAGGCGTATTGTGTCGATTCTTTTGAGTAATATATCTGGAAATGCCCATTGATTCCTTATTAACACGATTTCGAACACAACTGGTACATTCCAAAATAACCGTTACTCGGACATCTTTACCCTTAGCCATGAACCTCCTTTGGTTTTTGATTCACTCAATTCTTTTCTTTAATTTTCCGACCCGAAGCAAGGAGAAGAAAGGACACAAAAATAGAAGCAGGTAACTCGAAATCAAATTATGAAAGAAATATTTTGTTGCAATCAATATAGTAATAAATAATAAGTAATATAATGATTTCTAACTATATTTATAATTTTTAATTGCCGTACAGTATTTCATTTTCAGTTAAGTATCTTGTATGATATTGTTGCCCCAACCACCGCATTTCCGTTCTATTATTAATTTAATTTGAGCCTGAGCCCGAGGTCATAGTTTCACTGAGGGTGAAACCGCTTTTTCTTTGTTTTTTTTTTTTTTTTAGAAAGAATAAGTAAAAAAAGAAAAAAAGAAAAAACAAAGAAAAAAAGAAGGGAGGGGTAGGGATTAGTTACAGATATTTGATTGTATCTCTAATCTTCTTCCCCCTTCCCATATCAATAGCTAGAATGAAAAAAAGGGGAATATCAACGCATCCGGAAAAAAAACGATTGATCTCTATCAATAAACCTGCTAAAGACCCGAACCATAGAGTACTTACTACCGGTGCCACGGAGAGATATGTTTTTAGATCTCGCATTTAAAAACTCCTCTTTCTGTATTCGTTATTGTAATTTTATTGTAATTTGTAATACCTAATGGTAATACATATATGACCGGATGTGTATATGTAGTTAATGACTTACCACTTGTACGCGGAGTTCCTAATTCAAATTGAAATGTACAAAATAGATATTTATTAAAAGAAAAAAATACGTCCATTTCCGCCTTAAATTCCTAAAAAATATTAATTTTTTGTGGTAGATTTCATATTAATTTCATACTTTATATAAGTCTTTTACCATATTATATGTTTGTTATATGATATATGAGACCAAAAGGAAGAAGGAAGAAATGATAAGATAGTTTGTGTATATCAATGTAGGAAATAAAGATGTGGAAAACAAGGCAGGGATTCTCTACAATGACACTGTAGACCAATTGAAAGGGATGTAGCGCAGTTTGGTAGCGCGTTTGTTTTGGGTACAAAATGTCACGGGTTCAAATCCTGTCATCCCTACCTATTACTTATCTTCTGAGCAGTAACGAGGGATCAATTGAGATCAATTAATAAAATTGTACATACATAATTAAATAAATATTTAATTTTTATTTTTTATAGTATATATATATGCAAGATAAATTGGGGTTACAAAAATTTATTGTGATAATAAAGCGCTCTTAGTTCAGTTCGGTAGAACGTGGGTCTCCAAAACCCGATGTCGTAGGTTCAAATCCTACAGGGCGTGATTCTGTGTTCTTGTTAATCGCGGGAGGTCAAAATTACACTAAAATAATTGAGCAGCAACCTAAATTTGACCTCCCGCGGATTAAAGGAAGTAGGAGGTCAATAAAAAACGAGATGTTAATTAATCAAAGATCCAACTGATCACCACGTCTGTATTGTAAATAGGCAGTTACGAATAATCCAGCCAAAGTAATAGGAATTAGACCTAAGACGATTCCAAATAGAAAAACTTCAATCATTTCAATTTGTTTGAAAGGGGGAAGGGAGAGGTAATATTTATCCTTAAATATTAATCTGTATTGACTATACATCTCAATGACCAAGAATTGGTAAGGGACTGGAGAATATATGAACTACCATAGAAAGATTTTTTTATAAATTGTTCATTAAATTAATTTCAAATAAGTCGTATCTTGCTCAGACCGATAAATAGAGCTGAGGTTATAGTCAAAGATGCTAGTAGAAAACCGAAATAACTAGTTATAGTAGGCATGAAAAGGCTAAATGAAATATGTTCTTTTTATACATATGTTTCTAAAGCACTTCCCTAAGTTTCAATTTTTGAAAGATACGAGGATAAACAAAAATACCAACCAATTGAAAGGATAAATTCAATTGAAAATATTTGATTCATCAATTATTATAGACGATACTAATAAAAATAGAGTAACATAAGTAAGAAATCAATTAATCATCTGTGACATTTACCCATCCCACGCTTTTGAATCAATAGATTCATCGGTCAACTCTTGAGTTGACTGAACTAATATATGTATATAACTAACTATATGTATATATAGAATATTAGAAATTATAAATAAAGTAATAATAAGAACGTTTTTTATAACTTCATTCACAAAATGAAACTCTCTTTGAATCACTCTGGAATAAAATTGGAAAATAAGTTTGATTGTTTTTTATTGTATCGAAATATCGAATCCATTTTTTTTTTTTTCGAACGACACTTCTAATGCACTTTTTTTTTACTTTAAAGCGAACTCAGTAGTAGTTCATTCACATAATCTCGCGATTGAAAAGAAAAAAGTATCGCACGATAAGATCAATCGAAACTGGGTTTTACATTTTATCTTTCCATATTACAAAGACCCATCTTTGTAATTAGGTCACGAAGGACCCCCTTGGGGGGCTAATAGAATAATGCGTGCATCACGAATATTTATTGTTTTTTATTTATTCGTTGTTCCTCGTTCTTTCATTGAATAATATCTACTATTATTACTTGTTACTGGGTGGCCAACCAATTCCTAAAAAAAAAAAAAGATTCCAACAAAAAACATCTTATACAACCACAAAACGTATGTTTTTAGATGTAACGTCTAATTGAATCGTAAGAATATGAGAATCTCCTTCATAAATTATTGGAAACCAACCTGTCGAATTCACATTTTACTTGATCTTCAGTTTCTACTGAAGAAAATCCTTATACTACAGGAATTTGAGGAATTTTATATTAAATGGTACAAAATTCTACATCGACAAGCAACAAGAAAAGAAGAAAGAAATTATCTAACACTTCATTTCGATATTGATTGTGAAATTGCATTGCTGTGTCAGAAGAAGGATAGCTATACTGATTCGGTATACTCTAAAAACACCCTTGGTACAATATTGACGATCTCACAAAGATTGGTTTCAGTAAATTTCCATTTACTGATTTAATCTTTTACGGAATCGGCCCCCCCCCTGACTGTACAAGAATATGCGGAGCTCAACATGTCTGGAAGCACAGGAGAACGTTCTTTTGCGGATATTATTACCAGTATTCGATACTGGGTCATTCATAGCATTACTATACCTTCCTTATTTATTGCGGGTTGGTTATTCGTCAGCACGGGTTTAGCTTACGATGTATTTGGAAGCCCTCGCCCAAACGAGTATTTTACAGAAAGCCGACAAGGAATTCCATTAATAACTGGCCGTTTTGATCCTTTGGAACAACTCGATGAATTTAGTAGATCTTTTTAGGAGGCCAAAATGACTATAGATAGAACCTATCCAATTTTTACAGTGCGATGGTTAGCTGTTCACGGACTAGCTGTACCTACCGTTTCTTTTTTAGGGTCAATATCAGCAATGCAGTTCATCCAACGATAAACCTAATCCGAATCATAGAGCTACGACACAATCAAACCCGAACGAACAAAGTGTTGAATTGAATCGTACCAGTCTCTACTGGGGGTTATTACTCATTTTTGTACTTGCTGTTTTATTTTCCAATTATTTCTTTAATTAAAATAAAAAAAGAATAGATAGTAGGAATTCTCTTATCCCATTCGGAAAGATATCATCTCATAATTATCTATGGCTGTTTATGTCTCTAGCATGACCACTTGATAAAATGTGGAGGAAAGTAGGACAAATGGCCGATACTACTGGAAGGATTCCTCTTTGGATAATAGGTACTGTAGCCGGTATTCTTGTGATCGGTTTAATCGGTATTTTCTTTTATGGTTCATATTCCGGATTAGGTTCATCCCTGTAATAATCGGATGAACTGAGTTGTAGACATGAAAGCATAAGAACTCAACGGGATCCCCCTCGAATCAGACAAGGAAAGAGGGGGTAAGTCCCGTTGAGTTCTTAATAATCATAATATTTTTTTTTTTTAGAGATGTTTCAAAAACCTCCACCTTTTCTGATGATGTTTTTAAAAAATGAACTTCGTTAATTGATTCAGAACATCTGTTACTCAATAGTATCTGTCAATACTTAAAACAAAGAAGGAATCACTCGATTTACCCTTTTTGGATGACTCACAATTATATATAAATAGAATATATTTCTATCAATCAGATATCATGCAAACCCTTTACTATACTACTTTACTATACTAATAGAATAGAACCTTACTCCATTTAATCTAATAAATATTTAATCTCATAAAAGTGAAATTTTTTTTTTATAAGTTCGTTGAAATTGAAGAAGTTCTATATTGCTCAATAAATTGACCTATATTTATTTGTCCACTACCACTATGTTACGTAAGAAATCTAAAAAAGGGTTATGATAAAATAAACCTATATAAAAAAAAAAAAAAAAAAATGAAAACTACAAATATCCATTTTTTACGAACGGGATCGAGAATCTTTATTAATTCGACACAAGAAAGGGTTGGGTAAAATTCCGTTTCTTGTGTCAAGGACTAGGAGACGAACAATCTCCCCTAAAATCCTTTGTTCCTCTCATTTATACTTTGGTTTCTATTCTCCGCTTATTTATCTTTTGTTTTGATTTTATTTATCTTTTGTTTTGATTTTAGTCAAATATAAAACTATTGATTCATTCTATATCATACCGTTTCAATTTGGATTGAAAAAACAAATAAATAAAGAAGAGTTAAGTAAAACAGTCGCCTTCACAATATACTATGACCAGGAATGCGGTATTAAGTAATTCCCGAAATCCGGTAGAATAAAGAATAGAAATAAGCAAAATTTTTTTGATCATACATAATTCCCAACAAAAATTTGTTTATTTTTAGAGCTTGATGTTGATAAATCCGCAGATCTAGAAATTCATTTCGGACAATTGAACCTTCTCAAACTGTTTCTTTTTAAGAACCAAAAAGATTTGTGCCAAAATAACAGATGCCAAGAAGAGCAAAAGACCTTGGACACGTAATGGATCTTGAAGTACTATTTCCGCATCTCCCTGACCAAATCCACCCACATTAGGATTACTCGTTAATGGTTGATCAAGTTTGATGGATTCGCCCTCTGAAACAAGAAGTTCCGGTCCTGGAGGGATAATATCAACCACTTGACGTCCATCCGATGCATCCGCTATGGTTATTTCGTACCCCCCTTTTTCTTTTCGTATTATTTTGCTTACTATACCTGCTGCTGTAGCATTATAAACATTATTGTTACTCTTGCTCCCGTCGGGATAAATCTGACCCCTTCCCCTGTTCCCGCCTACATATATGGGATATTTTAAGAAGTGCACATCTTTCTTAGTAGCGGGGTCCGGGGAAAGAATAGGAAAGGTGATTTCACTATATTTCTGACCAGGAACCGGACCTATCACAAGAATATTTTTTTTAGTGGGACGATAGCTCTGAAAAGACAGATTTCCTATCTTTTCTTTAATCTCGGGCGAAATACGATCGGGAGGGGCTAATTCAAACCCCTCGGGTAAAATCAGAACAGCCCCGACATTCAAAGCTCCTTTTTTACCATTAGCAAGAACTTGTTTCAGTTGCAGATCATAAGGAATTCGAACAACTGCTTCAAATACAGTATCAGGAAGTACCGCTTGTGGAACCTCGATATCCACGGGTTTATTAGCTAAATGGCAATTGGCACATACAATACGGCCAGTCGCTTCTCGTGGATTTTCATAACCCTGCTGTGCAAAAATGGGATATGCATTTGAAAGGGGTGCCTGGGTTAGTATATATATCATGAGCGATACGGAAATGGATCGAGTAATCTCTTTCTTTATCCAAGAAAAGGTATTTTTAGTTTGCATGGTCCAATCATTGATCCCGAAAATTTCTACAATAAAATTAGGTAGGTCGCTAGTATAGTTCCCTATCTATAATTTTGCTATTTACTTAAATATTAAATATAAATAATTTTACTGGAATATTGGAGGAATCCCTTGGATGGGTAGTAAGTACAATTTTGAATGTTTTGCTTATGTACAAAGTAACAAATATTATAATTGGATCGTTCGATCACTTTTCAGTCATTCATTGAATGATAAATCACTACAAGTGAAGGAGATACACGATTTAAATAACGAAAGATCCAATATTTAAAAATTGTATCTAAAATGACTGGAAAAGTAGAAACAAGACCGGATATAATTTGATCATTATGAGCAAATCCAAAATCTTTGTAGACAGAGCCAATCATTAATTCCCAACCGTGGGGCGAATGGAATCCTATACATAAATCCGTTAATAAAAGAATAGAAAAAGCTTTTATTGTGTCGCTTAAGTTGTATAGGAATTCTTGAAACCAAGAGTTAAGAATAACAAGTTCTTCATTACCTAGAATAGAATAACCACTTAGAATACCGAAACAGATTATATTTGTCGAGAAGTGTAAAATTGTATGGATGCGATCCTCGTTGTGCATCTTGATCAAT
Source organism: Pyrus communis (assembly GCF_041283825.1). Lineage (NCBI taxonomy): Eukaryota > Viridiplantae > Streptophyta > Magnoliopsida > Rosales > Rosaceae > Pyrus > Pyrus communis. Next base: position 123,645 of record NW_028291017.1, on the reverse strand, counting down.
TGGATCGTTTCTTTGTAGATTTCGATGCGAGGCTTTTGTAAATGTGTTTCCGGGTATTCCTTTATCATTTCGTCCAAACGTAAGAGTTCCTCTAAGTCTATGAATTCTTTTAGAATACTCTTTTCTTGAATATCATTCAAAAAAATTTCGGATTGCCTAGTATTCCACCAATTAGTAAACCAAGATTCTAGACTTTTATTAAATGAGAGAGAGATCCACCAAGGCAAAAATACTATAGATGCAAGATATAGAAGGGAAATTAATACTTTCTTTTTTGCCATTTTTTCGTCTGTGAATTTTAAAATTTTTAATGAACGCACCTCATTCGTCGACTCTATATGATACTAATATTTCTATCAAGCATAAGTTCTATTACAAGTCATCGATGTATTTCCGGATTTTTTTGTGATTCAGTACAGCGGTTAGTCCTTGAATTTAGAAAGAATATAGAATAAGAAAGAGCCCTCTTCAAATTTATAGTAGTCGGATTTCGAGACGAAAGAACTCCCGTTCTATCAAAATATCAAATATTTAGAAAAAAAATTCTTTACTTTATGATGAAATGTTTTGTTTTGATATATGATGAATCTATCATTTAGATTTGTTACTGAATTGAGTTAAGTGGATTTACATACGCATAAAAAAAATTGTGGACATAAACAATTTAGTTTTAGAATTGTTTCATATACGTTTGCTTTGGCTCGAGTAAGCGTTCTGAAGAAACTTCAGTTAAGTTATGCTATAGAAAAAAAGATGATTCTTGAGTTTTTTATCTCTTGCAAAGTATTCATTCTTCAGTTCCTTTTTTCAAAATACTTCAATTGGTACACGCAAGAAATAGGCCAATTCAGCAGCTTTTTGCTCAATCTCTCGTGGAGTAAAATTCTCATCAGTACGAGTCAAGGGAATGGCTCCTTGTCCTTTTATTTCCATATAAAGGACACGACGAGCATAAATACCCTCTTTAATTTCTATTCTGATGGACTGAATGTCTTTCATAAGGAATCGGAGGAATATGCGACGATTTTTTCCAGGAAATCCCCAACGAAAAATACACACTATGCCCTCTTTTATATCGAATCGATCATAACCACTACCTACATTCCACGAAATTGTGCACCACAAATAGGAGCTAATAAAAAGACCTGCGATCCCATAGAAAGACATCACGATACCTTGTGGAAAAAAAATGATTTGCTGAGAAGGAAATAAAGATATAAAATTCCTACCAAAATAACTGGACGTTCCAACCAATAAAAACCCTAATGAACCTAAAAAAAGAATAAAGGCCCAACAGAAATTACTTGTTTTTCGAGACCCCGCTATAAGTTCTACCCATATACGTTCTGATCGCCAACTCATACTCTAACTAGACCTAGTTTCATTTTATTGGAATTGGGAGAATAACAAAAATAATTTTTTTTTTTACTTTTTTTTGTTTCCGAAGTAACTCTCATCAACCAGCACTATTATGATGTGAACCTTTAGGGATAATTCATCGAATTTCTTAGATCCAAACTAAAATAATAACATCCCTTTCATATGATTTCCTAATACATATAGATATATTTACTTTACATTTCAGAAATTCTCCCCGATCCCGATCTATTTGAAAATAGTTATAATTCATTTATCATGTTTACACATACATAAGAGCTTATGCCCGAAGGAAGCCGCATATTATACCATATTTTACTAAATAGATATCCGTGTTATGATCCAAGTAAGTCTTGAAAAAAAAATATATATATATATAAGATTTGTCCTTGTTGTATCTAAAAAATCTTGTTTTTTTGAACATAAAGAGATAAAGAAGCCATTGCAATTGCCGGAAATACTAAGCCCACTAAAGGCACAAAAATGGAGGGGAGACTGTTGAGAGTTATCATAGAATGGGTACCTCGATTTAATATTTGTACCTGTTATTTATTGTTATATTTATTGTTTTATATTTGAACCTTATATTGTTATAAAGATATCTTATAATTCATATATAATTGTTATATTATACTAAGTATACCTAAGTGAGTATATATATACTTAATAGGGATAGGGAGTCTATAAGTATATGTTTTAAGAAATATATATTAATTTAAGAAATATATATTAATTTAAGAAATATATATTAATTTAAGAAATATATATTAATTAATATATATTAATTAATAAAATACAATAAATATATAAATAATACAATAAATATATAAATAAATGGACCTATTCATCTTTCTACATGTTTCTACATGAAATATATATATACGATAATCCACCCTTTTTATATTCGTATTAGTAGTTATTATCTTTTCTTGTCTTATAAATTTCATAATTTAATAAAATTTTAAAGTATTTACTAAAAACTCCCAAAGAATTCGTTATAATACGATCCAACAAAAAGGATTCTTAGTGGGGGATTATTTTCGGGAGATATAGAAAGATGCAAGACCTTGTTAACTAATTCCACGGAAGAAAGCGAAAGAATTCACTCTTTTATTTTGAAAGAATTCACTCTTTTGTTTAATAGAGATTTCCTATTTAGTATTAGTAACCAGGAATATCAATAAAAAAACGATCCGGATGGTTCTTTCTACAATTCAATCTTATGTTACCAAAGTCAAAATCCATTCTTCGGATTTTGACTTTGATTCCTATAAATTAAATAACTACTTGATCACCACACATAAAAAAATTTATTAAGTTTTATTAAATTAATACTCTTATTAAATATTCAATTAAGACTCTAAGGCTCTAATCTAATTTTCATTCAAAGGAAAGAAAGCATGTAGCCGAAATAACTCACTCAGAACGCCCTTTAAAGGATTACGTGGTACGATTGGATCGAATAAGCCCTTATGGAATAAATATTCAGCCACTTGTGAATCCTCAGGTACTGTCTTATTCAATGTTTGTTCAATTACTCTTTTACCTGCAAATGCAATATAAGCATTGGGTTCGGCAATAATGATATCTCCCAACATACCAAAACTAGCCGTCACCCCGCCTGTGGTAGGGGATGTAAGGATTGCTACATAAAATAACTTTTTATTTAATTGATAATCATATAAAGCGGAAGATATTTTAGCCATTTGCATCAAGCTCAAGCTTCCTTCTTGCATGCGTGCTCCTCCGGAAGCACACACTAGAATAAGAGGTAAAAATTGATTGGTAGCATACTCGGCCAAACGTGTGATTTTTTCGCCCACTACAGATCCCATACTACCACCCATAAACTGAAAATCCATAACACCAATTGCTACGGGAATACCATTTAGTTGACCTGTGCCTGTTTGAACAGCCTCAGTTAATCCTGTATTTTTTTGATAAGAATCAATACGATCTTTATAAGGTTCCTCCTCCGAATGAAATTCAATGGGATCCAGAGAGACCATGTCTTCGTTCATAGGATCCCAAGTACCGGGATCAATCGAAAGTTCGATTCTATCAAAACTACTCATTTTCAAATGACATCCACATTGTTCACAAATATTCATTTTTGATTTTAAAAATTTCTTATAATTTAATCCATAACAATTTTCGCATTGAATCCACAAATGCCTGTATTTTTGAGTTACATTTAAATTATTAGAACTTATACTAAAATCACTATCATCTGTGCTAGTTTTTATACTGGAACTCTCGCTTTTACTA
>NW_028291017.1:115000-117500 GCF_041283825.1 Pyrus communis | reverse complement strand
GGTTGAGGAGTTACTCGAAATGCTGCCAAAATATCAGTATCTTTGGTTTCATAGTCAGGAGTATAATAAGTCAATTTATAATCTTTAACACCAGCTTTGAATCCAACACTTGCTTTAGTCTCTGTTTGTGGTGACATAAGTCCCTCCCTACAACTAATCAATTAATAATTCTCACAAGAACAAGGTCTACTCGACATAAATTATGAAGTTAATGAAACCTTTCACAGGAATCTTTCACAAAACTATCAACTAATATTATCAACTAATCAGAACGGTTCGTTATTAGACCGTGGTATTTGATTCGCCAAATACATCATTATTGTATACTCTTTCATATGTATGGCGCAACCCAATCTTTGTTTTTCAAGTTTCTAATATCTTACTTTTTTGAATCGAAATATCTAAATAATAAGAAATTCGCTCTTGACAGTGATATATGTTGTATATGTAAATCCTAAATATAAAAATATGCAGAATTCGTCCATAAACATGAAAAATACTAGGCTAAAAATAATAGGCTAAGCGTAAATCGATATGCTGATATCGTAAATAAGGACCAATGAGATAGAAAAAAGAAATCGTAATTTATAGGGTTCGGATTCGAATTCCATAGATAATATGGAAGGTATTGTCTATAATGATAGGCAAATAAAAGACTTTATCAAAATTTTTATTCATACACTTGATGTTTTGAAAATGGGTTTTGGTTGAATTTTTCAATTCACTGAAATTGAATAAGTAAACAATTGAATTGGATTCAGTTGGATGGTACCAACGAAATCGAGCGCTAAGGCCTATTTCTTATTGAATTAACCGATCAACTTAACTTGTTTTGCTATCGAACATTTATTTTTGATTTCAGTAATTTTCGCAAAAAATTTCGACATATTTTATTATGAGAATAAATCCTACTACTTCTGGTCCTGGGGCTCCTGCACTTGAAAAAAAAAACTTGGGGCGTATCGCTCAAATCATTGGTCCGGTACTGGATGTAGCTTTTCCACCGGGCAAGATGCCTAATATTTACAACGCTCTGGTAGTTAGGGGTCGAGATGCTGTTGGTCAACAAATTAATGTGACTTGTGAAGTACAGCAATTATTAGGAAATAATCGAGTTAGAGCTGTAGCTATGAGTGCTACAGAGGGTCTAAAGAGAGGAATGGAAGTGATTGACACCGGAGCTCCTCTAAGTGTTCCAGTCGGCGGAGCGACTCTAGGACGAATTTTCAACGTGCTTGGAGAGCCGGTTGATAATTTAGGTCCTGTAGATACTCGCACAACATCTCCTATTCATAGATCTGCGCCTGCCTTTATACAGTTAGATACAAAATTATCTATTTTTGAAACAGGAATTAAAGTAGTAGACCTTTTAGCCCCTTATCGTCGTGGAGGAAAAATAGGACTATTCGGAGGAGCTGGAGTGGGTAAAACAGTACTCATTATGGAATTGATCAACAACATTGCCAAAGCTCATGGGGGTGTATCCGTATTTGGCGGAGTAGGTGAACGTACTCGTGAAGGAAATGATCTTTACATGGAAATGAAAGAATCTGGAGTAATTAATGAACAAAATATTGCAGAATCAAAAGTAGCTCTAGTCTACGGTCAGATGAATGAACCGCCAGGAGCTCGTATGAGAGTAGGTTTAACCGCCCTAACTATGGCGGAATATTTCCGAGATGTTAATGAACAAGACGTACTTCTATTTATCGACAATATCTTCCGTTTTGTCCAAGCAGGATCCGAAGTATCCGCTTTATTGGGTAGAATGCCTTCCGCTGTGGGTTATCAACCCACCCTTAGTACTGAAATGGGTACTTTACAAGAAAGAATTACTTCTACCAAAGAGGGGTCTATAACTTCTATTCAAGCAGTTTATGTACCTGCGGACGATTTGACCGATCCTGCTCCGGCCACGACATTTGCACATTTAGATGCTACTACCGTACTATCAAGAGGATTAGCTGCCAAGGGTATCTATCCAGCAGTAGATCCTTTAGATTCAACATCAACTATGCTCCAACCTCGTATCGTCGGTGAAGAACATTATGAAACTGCGCAAAGGGTTAAAGAAACTTTACAACGTTACAAAGAACTTCAAGACATTATAGCTATCCTTGGGTTGGACGAATTATCCGAAGACGATCGCTTAACCGTAGCAAGAGCACGAAAAATTGAGCGTTTCTTATCACAACCTTTTTTCGTAGCAGAAGTATTTACCGGTTCCCCAGGAAAATATGTTGGTCTAGCAGAAACAATTAGAGGGTTTAAATTGATCCTTTCTGGAGAATTAGACGGCCTTCCTGAGCAGGCCTTTTATTTGGTAGGTAACATCGATGAAGCTACTGCGAAAGCTACGACCTTAGGAACTTAGAAATGGAGAGTAAATTGAAGAAATGACCTTAAATCTTTGTGTACTGACCCCGAATCGAATTGTTTGGGATTCGGAAGTGAAAGAAATTATTTTATCTACTAATAGTGGACAAATTGGCGTATTACC
>NW_028291017.1:107500-110000 GCF_041283825.1 Pyrus communis | reverse complement strand
TTTTGGGGATAGAGGGACTTGAACCCTCACGATTTCTAAAGTCGACGGATTTTCCTCTTACTATAAATTTCATTGTTGTCGATATTAACATGTATAATGGGACTCTATCTTTATTCTCGTCCGATTAATCAATTATTAAAAAGATCTATCAGACTACGGTGGAGTGAATGGTTTGATCAATGAATATTCGATTCTTTTTTCAATTTTTAATCGATTCACAACAAGTCTTTCATTTTTCATATAAATAAAAAAAAAAGAAAGATTTGGGTCGTCATTAATCATTTTGAGATAGTATTTCAGTACTATACGTATGTATATAGGTTTATCCTTCATCCTTTCTGAAGTTTCGATGGAAGGATTCCTTTACTAACACAATGCAGCCAACTCCATTTGTTAGAACAGCTTCCATTGAGTCTCTGCACCTATCCTTTTTTATTTTCGGTTTATGAAACCCTTGTTTTTTTTCATAAAACAGGATTTGGCTCAGGATTGCCCATTTTTAATTCCAGGGTTTCTCTGAATTTGAAAGTTCTCACTTGGTAGGTTTCCATACCAAGGCTCAATCCAATTAAGTCCGTAGCGTCTACCAATTTCGCCATATCCCCTCTTTTTTTTGATGTGATTAAGATCACATCATGATGCCGCCCCCCTCCTTTTCTTTCATTTCTATTATGCTGGACCGGTTGAATTCATTAGATACCGGTTCCTATATTGAAAAGTTTTTTCTACTATTTGATTTCTTGTATATTTTCTTTCATCTCTATCGGAGACCCGTATTTGGTCCAATCAGAAATGATTCTATCATTTCTATATCATCAATTCAATATAGATCGCATAACATATATATTATAGTATAATATATATTTATTATATAATATATATTTATTATACTTATATATGCCCCTATTTCTACCGTTTTTAGCGTTAAATTTTAAATACTTGAACGGTCGATTCTTTTTTTTTTTTTTTCGTCTTAGCTTTCACCTTTCCGAATGAAACCAGAGGAGTGTTTCATTATGATCTGGATTGCGCTTTTATCTTTCATGTTATTCTTAGGGCAGGCCTTCTATAACATAACAAAAAAAACATTATAACATAACAAAAAAATGAAAAGGAAGATTTGAGTATTATTAATTTTAAATTCAATTAATAGCCATAACTAAAACTAATAAAATGGCTATAACTAACCATTCCGTTAATTTAGAATTAGAAGAGAATTCAAAATAAAATTATTTATTAATTAAATATGAAATTATTTCGAATTATATATAATAAATAATAATATTATAAGATTGTAATATACAATAAATATAGAAATAGAATAAGATTCTAAACTTAATTACATTACTTTACTCGATTTTATTTAAAATGATATATTAAAATTAAAATGATATATTAAAATATATTTTCAAATTAAAATGAAATATATATTTCTATATATAAAATATATATGATCCATATATAAAATATATATGAAATATAATAAAATTATGTAATAAAAAATAGTAAACATAGAATAGTAAAAAAAATCTTACCATCTAATTAAGCTAATTAAGATATTTATTATTGATAAACATATATTTGAGAAATAGATCAAAATTTTATATCGCGATATTTAATAATATCGCTATATTAATAGGTATGTTCTATAATATTCAAATCTCCAATATGTTTGGAAATTCTAAAATTCTATTTTCTATTCTTCCTTATTTTTGATATTTCTATTTTTCGATATATCATATTTCTTATGAATTTCTATTTTTCTATATATCATATTTCTTATGAAATAGCTAAGAATGAACAGTTAATATCTCAGTAGTTTACTAAATTAGTATACGTGTACAATTTATGTTATGTGAGCCCGCTTAGCTCAGAGGTTAGAGCATCGCATTTGTAATGCGATGGTCATCGGTTCGATTCCGATAGCCGGCTTTTCTCCGTTTGTTTGATTTTTGATTTTTTACATAATTGATAATGTGAAATCAAAGCGAAAAACTTCTTTCCCTTTTCCCAAGGGTCACCCTATCATCTCGTAGGAACTTCCAATTATGAATAAAAAAGGGATTGGAGGAGTTCGGTCTCTGTAGAACAAATCAATCAAGAAAAGAACCCTGAATTTTTTTTATTATTATTTAAAATTCTTTTTATTTATATAATACAATTATTTATATACAATAAGGTCCGGATATTGATACAATTCCTCTAATTATTCTTTGTAATACAATACTTCAGTAAATTTCGATTAATTTATCATATTTTAGTTTAGTTTTAATTTTGTTTTATGAAATTTCATAAAAAATAAGGAGTCTTTATGTCACGTTACAGAGGGCCTCGTTTCAAAAAAATTCGTCGTCTGGGGGCTTTACCGGGACTAACTAGTAAAAAGCCTAGAGCCGGAAGCGATCTTAGAAACCAATCGCGCCCCGGAAAAAAATCTCAATATCGTATTCGTTTAGAAGAAAAACAAAAATTGCGCTTTCATTATGGTCTTACAGAACAA
>NW_028291017.1:87500-92500 GCF_041283825.1 Pyrus communis | reverse complement strand
GTATCCACTAATTTAACATAGATCCAAGATATTTCATTGAATCATTGATAAAGAGATTCGGATAAAGAGATTCGGCGTGGCCTTTGAACCAAACTTTTATCGAAAAAAATTGTATAGAAAGAATCGTGAAAGACGGAAAGATCCTTCGTATCGAGTCATACCATTCCATTATATTGACAATTTTAAAAAACTATTCATACTATGAACATAGTATGATGGCGGTCGTGCAAGTCTGCCCCCATCGTCTAGCGGTTCAGGACATCTCTCTTTCAAGGAGGCAGCGGGGATTCGACTTCCCCTGGGGGTAGGGTACTACGAAAGGAAGTTGATCGTGGATTATCAATAAGCCTGGAATTGATTCTTCCTGGGTCGATGCCCGAGCGGTTAATGGGGACGGACTGTAAATTCGTTGGCAATATGTCTACGCTGGTTCAAATCCAGCTCGGCCCAATAATTTGCCGATCCGCCATGAAATGATATAATATAACCCATTTGTTGCTCTCCAGAAATGCCCGATCCCCCAATCCCAATACGGAAGAAATCCATTTTATGATATATCTATACCACTATTTATTTACTCTCTTTTTACAAGAAATTCTGATCTTGCTAATGATCTAGATTCATATCAGGATCCGTAACTATAAAGAAAGTAAAGTTTAAGGAAAAGAGTAAATAAAAAAAACTTTTTTTGATTGAACGAGTGATTATCCAATTGATTTGGCAATAACGAAAGGATTACTAGTAATACCGGCTGCTCTCACTAAAGTACATATACATATGGGTATCGATATATCACACTCGCAGCTCTGTTACAACACGCCAATTCTAATCGAAATTGAAAGGGTTAGAATGAAATCATAAAAATATGTATACTTTATTTTATTATGGTATTTACTTGGGATTGTAGTTCAATTGGTCAGAGCACCGCCCTGTCAAGGCGGAAGCTGCGGGTTCGAGCCCCGTCAGTCCCGACGAATCCAAATCCAATAAAAAACTATATCAATTCATCTCTCTATTTTTTGTGAAAAGAAGTCCAAATAACATAATTTCATTCCCAACAGCGATCCCTCTTCTTTTTTTCTTTTTCGTTTCACATTTATCATCAACCAAATGGGGGAATTTCCATTTCTTCGACTAGTACCGATTCGATTGATGGGAGAGAGGCATATGTGGATTAGTACAATTATTATATTATTAGCATCAGATTCAGGATTCCACGGGATACCGTACTGGGTCTGGCTTTTTCAATTACTCCCGATCTGTGAAATATGAAATAGAGTAGAGTATTGTATGTTTCCCGGGAGTACATACATAAATGGAATTTGTACAATATAAAATAAATTGAACATAGTTACTGTGTATAGAATAGTATAGAATACTTTTTTTTTAAGATTAAAATAAAAGTATATCCTTTTCGGGCCCTATTTTGTGTAACCTCAATTTCAAATTTTACTAATTTGAAATAATCTATCTCATTCAAATTTCGCATTGAGCTTTTGATATATGCGCCCCATTACTAATCCAATGAAAGAGGATATTCAAAAAATAAAGATCAAACAAGGATCACTTTTTTATTAGCGAGGTAATGCATTTTTTTTTTTTTTTTTTTTATTTTATAAGGGTTTTTCCTTGAAAGAACAAACTTTTTAAATTTATATATAAATATATAAAAAAATAGTTAATTTGATGGAATATTCGATTTTTTTATACCGGAATTTGTACTCGTCTTTATCATACTTCTTTTGTTTTCCAAGAAGATTGGATCATTAAAAAAAGGAGTTTATAACTTAGCTCCTTCCTTTTTTTTCATTGAGCTTCTATTGTTTGTTGGGGTTTGTTTAGAACCAATGGTAAGTGGAAAGGCGGTTAGATGATACTTCATCAGATAATTGTACAAAGAGGGCGGTAGGTTATAGAAAAGAAAGAATGGAAAAGAATGATAAATAAATAAAGGAATTATTGATTGTATCGGGAATCAAATTTTGAGTTCAGTATGGATAAAAGATTGTCCTATGTTATACTATTCAATTCTTGACGATGAATCGATTTGATAGCTCCGATATTGTTATTCATGATATTGATCCGATTCGATATCATCGAGATGTAATGCATCCCATTGAATTTCCAGGCGAAAGATTTATTATCTCTATGGGATTAACTCCCGAGTTATTGCGAATTAAAGAAAAATTAAACAATGAGATTATGGAAGTAAATATTCTCGCATTTATTGCTACTGCACTGTTTATTCTAGTTCCTACTGCTTTTTTACTTATAATATACGTAAAAACAGTCAGCCAAGGTGATTAATTTGAATTAAACTTGATTTTTTATTTCTTATCAATAATTGCAGAGAAGAAAAGGATAAAAATTTCGCGTCTTAAATGAAATGGGCAGACTAGAATCAGTCGGATTCTATGAGATACGATAGTATGGTAGAAAGATTCAGATATTTCTTTCTACCATACTATCTAGTATTGTTATTGTAGTGTATAAAGTTGTATTGTAATGCGGGTTAATTTAATATAGATTAATATAGATCAATCTACAATAGTATCATCATATTCCTTTTCTATATATATAGAAATCGATTTAATTACGTATATATAATATATATAGTGATAATGTATATTATATAGTATCCCAATTCTATTTCTTTGCTTTATCTATTTGTATTTAATTTGTGTTGATTTCAATTAAATTAATTTGAAATAATCGAAAGCGACTTTTACGATTAGAATTCCTAGATTTCTGATTATTTTCAATATGAATCCCGATCGAAGAAGTCATTGATTGAGGAGTTGACAAATGATCCATGGGAACTTCTTCGGATTTCGAAAAGGATTAGTAAAACCCGTCGACTTTTAACGTTTGAACCATGATATGAAATGGGTTCAATAAAACAAGCAAAACATAAATAAAATTTCTAAAATAGTAAAACTAAAACAAGCGGCGCAATATGTGACTCGCCCAAGACAATATTTTAGGATGTGCAGTATCTCGTTGGACAACTACTATGTTGTTTCCCAATGTGTATCCACGTAATGGAATAACCGAATTGTTTTCTCTTTGATCTTTGAACAGTAAAGAGGTAAACAAAAAAAAAAAAAAGTTCCGTTCTTCCTCATGGTCCATATCTAACTTTGGTAAGAGTCAGTTCATCGAAATAGAAAATTTATGAAGAATTCAGTTGGAATAAATTCCCTACCATTTGTATTCCTTTTACTTTTTTACTTTCAAAATACGAACACGGAAATAATTGAAATATTTCTTTGATTGAAAGAGTATTCTTCATATATATTTATTATTCATAGAATACATTACTCAACTAAAATCCAAGAGAATTTCGAAATGAAGATATTTTTTCATTTCTATTTCAATTTAAAAATAAAATTTTAAATTGAAATAGTGAAATTTTAAATAAAAAAAACTTTGACGACTTTGCCGAACGATCTATAAAAAAAAGTGATACTGTTTAGTTCCTAAACTCAATTAGTAGTACTTCTAGAGTCCACTCCTTCCCCATACTACTAGTGAAAGGGAAAACGTAAAGACTACCATTAAAGCAGCCCAAGCGAGATTTACTATATCCATGTGAATTATGTCCTCTATCTCTATGAAGGAATTATTCAATTATTGTTCACTAATAAATAATAGGGGAATCACTGGCGCAGAGTCAAAAAGTTATTCTGACCCAACACCGTTGATGAAACAATCCAATAAATCCAATTATAACAAGTTCTTATACGATTTCTAGTATAATTAGAAAAGATTAAGCCCAAGCAAAATATGCGGAAACCCCCTTGGAAGTATCAAAGAAATGATACTAAGATGTAGAAAAAAACCTATTCCTTATTTTGTTGCTCTTCATTTAGTTAAGTAAAAAGTATAAAAATAGAGAAGGAAGATAGATCTGCATCTATCACATACCCTATTTCTTTCCTTCTTTACCACACCACCTTTCCCATTTGATTTTGATCTAATCCTTACCGTCTCCCTATTGTCTCTATGAAACAATGGGAGAAGACGTCCTATTATGTTCTTGACTAGGGGTTAAGAAAAAAAAAAATTGATTTTTGTACTGTAATTAGATCTATTAGAAATATATTTTAAGTAAAAGCCAATTAGACGTTCAATCAATGTTAATTAGATTGAATGCCCGGAGCACTCAAAGACTTACATGAATATGTATACAAAGCATCTTTCGGCCTTTTGAAACTATGAAAATTTTAATTCCTGTTTCTGTCCTGCTATCCAATCTAATTAAAGGCGGTCGATGACCTTCCATTAGTAATGGAAGGACTATCACGATTTACCTGTTCCTTTTCACTAATAGAACTAATAGATATAGGATCCTTTAATTCTATGCAAAGTTTACAGCCTTTTAGAGAACAGAACCCCCAGATACTTAGAATCAAGCAAGTATCAAAAATCCTTTCCTCCACTTGCTTCTGCTGGAAAAAATTTTGCAAATTATATCAGCAAAACATAAGAAGGTATTTCTATTCTTTTGTTGATCAGGCGACACCCGGATTTTTGTTTGGGTTGGATCCACCCCTTCGATTGATTGTATAGTTTCTTTAAAACACACAATATCTAAAAATTTAACTTACCCTTTTTCAATTGATTCTATTAAAAAACAAAATTTGGATTTTTCAGTCACAAAAGCAAAACAAACTGGAACCGTTAACTATTAATTAATGAATGATTCTTGAATTTGAATCCAAAATTGCGTTTACTTAATGATATAAGAAAAGACAAATTGATACATAACCAATCAAATCAGTATTTATTTTTTGAAAAATAAAAATCCTTCCCAATTTCAATTATAACAGCAATTATGGGTATATGTAAATCCCAGAACATAAATTGTTACACAATATTATCTAATTGGGGATCTTATCTGTATATGATGCCCATTAAGTAATTTTCAGGAAATTCTCATGCTTAAATTTTCAAATTTTTTCTTTGAATAGAAAATATAAATTATAATAGAGCATGAC
>NW_028291017.1:77500-82500 GCF_041283825.1 Pyrus communis | reverse complement strand
AAACTTTCACGTCCGGTTTTGAAAGGGGGAGATCCTATAGGATCCTATCCAAATTTTTCTTTTGCTAGGCCCATAGCTAAAAAACCTACTTTCTTACGATTACGAGGTTCATTCGAATATGAAATCCAATCCTGGAAATACAGCATCCCACTTTTTTTTACTACCCAGGGCTTCGATACATTTCGAAATAGAGAAATTTCTACTGGAGCAGGTGCTATCCGAGAACAATTAGCCGATTTGGATTTGCGAATTATTATAGATTATTCGTTGGTAGAATGGAAAGAATTAGGGGAAGAGGGGCCCACGGGTAATGAATGGGAAGATCGAAAAGTTGGAAGAAGAAGGGATTTTTTGGTTAGGCGCATGGAATTGGCTAAGCATTTTATTCGAACAAATATAGAACCAGAATGGATGGTTTTATGTCTATTACCAGTTCTTCCTCCCGAGTTGAGACCGATCATTCAGATAGATGGGGGTAAACTAATGAGCTCAGATATTAATGAACTCTATAGAAGAGTTATTTATCGGAACAATACTCTTATCGATCTCTTAACAACAAGTAGATCTACGCCAGGGGAATTAGTAATGTGTCAGGAGAAATTGGTACAAGAGGCTGTGGATACACTTCTTGATAATGGAATCCGCGGACAACCAATGAGGGACGGTCATAATAAGGTTTACAAGTCGTTTTCAGATGTAATTGAAGGAAAAGAGGGAAGATTTCGTGAGACTCTGCTTGGCAAACGGGTCGATTATTCGGGGCGTTCTGTGATTGTCGTAGGTCCCTCACTTTCATTACATCGATGTGGATTGCCTCGCGAAATAGCAATAGAGCTTTTCCAGACATTTGTAATTCGTGGTTTAATTAGACAACACTTTGCTTCGAATATAGGAGTTGCTAAGAGTAAAATTCGGGAAAAAGAGCCGGTTGTATGGGAAATACTTCAGGAAGTTATGCAAGGGCATCCCGTATTACTGAATAGGGCGCCTACTCTGCATAGATTAGGCATACAGGCGTTCCAACCCATTTTAGTAGAAGGACATGCTATTTGTTTTCATCCATTAGTTTGTAAGGGATTCAATGCAGACTTTGATGGTGATCAAATGGCTGTTCATGTACCTTTATCTTTGGAGGCTCAAGCGGAGGCCCGTTTACTTATGTTTTCTCATATGAACCTCTTGTCTCCAGCTATTGGGGATCCTATTTCCGTACCAACTCAAGATATGCTTATTGGGCTCTATGTATTAACGAGTGGAAATCGTCGAGGTATTTGTGCAAATAGGTATAATCCATGTAATCGCAGAAATTATCAAAATAAAAGAATTGATGATAATAACTATAAGTATACGAAAGAACCTTTTTTTTGTAATTCCTATGATGCAATTGGAGCTTATCGGCAGAAAAGAATCAATTTAGATAGCCCTTTGTGGCTCCGGTGGCGACTAGATCAACGCGTTATTACTTCAAGAGAAACTCCCATCGAAGTTCACTATGAATCTTTGGGTACCTATCATGAGATTTATGGGCACTATCTAATAGTAAGAAGTATAAAAAAAGAAATTATTTGTATATACGTTCGAACCACAGTTGGTCATATTTCTCTTTATCGAGAAATCGAAGAAGCTATCCAAGGGTTTTGCCGAGCCTACTCATATGGTACCTAATCATATGGTATCTAAACTAAGTAATTCTATGACACCCGTGTCATTTTGGGTTTCTCCAGTTCACCTAGGACTATAGTTCCTGAATTTCTATGCGAATCAAGATCGAGAAAAGGAAGTTTTCCAATCATTGACTCAAACCCATTGTCGAACCCCACTCAGCGGAATAGGGAGGTACTTATGGCAGAACGGGCCAATCTGGTCTTTCACAATAAAGTGATAGATGGAACTGCTATTAAACGACTTATTAGTAGATTAATAGATCACTTCGGAATGGCATATACATCACACATCCTGGATCAAGTAAAAACTCTGGGGTTCCGACAACCACTGCTACATCCATTTCATTAGGAATTGATGATCTTTTAACAATACCTTCTAAGGGGTGGCTAGTCCAAGATGCTGAACAACAAAGTTTTATTTTGGAAAAACACCATCATTATGGAAATGTACACGCGGTAGAAAAATTACGCCAATCTATTGAGATATGGTATGCGACAAGTGAATATTTGCGACAAGAAATGAATCCTAATTTTAGGATGACCGACCCCTTTAATCCAGTCCATATGATGTCCTTTTCGGGAGCTAGAGGAAATGCATCCCAAGTACACCAATTAGTAGGTATGAGAGGATTAATGTCGGATCCACAAGGACAAATGATTGATTTACCTATTCAAAGTAATTTACGTGAAGGACTGTCTTTAACAGAATATATCATTTCTTGTTACGGAGCCCGAAAAGGGGTTGTGGATACTGCTGTACGAACATCGGATGCTGGATATCTTACACGCAGACTTGTTGAAGTAGTTCAACACATTGTTGTACGTAGAACAGATTGCGGCACCATACGAGGCATTTCTGTGAGTCCTCAAAATGGGATGATGCCGGAAAGAATTTTTATACAAACATTGATTGGCCGTGTATTAGCAGACGATATATATATAGGCCCACGATGCATTGCCGTTCGAAATCAAGATATTGGGATTGGACTTGTCACTCGATTCATAACCTTTCAAACACAACCAATATCTATCCGAACCCCCTTTACTTGTAAGAGTACATCTTGGATCTGCCGATTATGTTATGGCAGGAGCCCCACTCATGGCGACCTGGTCGAATTGGGAGAAGCTGTAGGTATTATTGCGGGTCAATCTATTGGAGAACCGGGCACTCAACTAACATTAAGAACTTTTCATACCGGTGGAGTGTTCACAGGGGGTACTGCAGAACATGTACGAGCCCCTTCTAATGGAAAAATAAAATTCAACGAGGATTTGGTTCATCCCACACGTACACGTCATGGGCACCCTGCTTTTCTATGTTATATAGACTTGTATGTAACTATTGAGAGTGAAAATCTTATACATAACGTGACTATTCCACCCAAAAGTTTGATTTTAGTTCAAAATGATCAATACATAGAATCAGAACAAGTGATTGCTGAGATTCGCGCGGGAGCATATACTTTAAATTTTAAAGAGAGGGTTCGAAAACATATTTATTCTGATTCAGAGGGAGAAATGCACTGGAGTACTGATGTATACCATGCGCCGGAATTTACGTATAGTAATGTACATCTTTTACCAAAAACAAGTCATTTGTGGATATTATCAGGAGGTTCGTGCAGATCCAGTGCAGTCCCTTTTTCACTCCACAAGGATCAAGATCAAACGAACGTTCATTCTCTTTCTGCTGAAGGAAGATATTTTTCTAGCCTTTCAGTAAATACAGTAAATAATGATCAAGTGAAACACAACAGTTTGAATCTTTCTGGTAAAAAAGAAAGTAGTATTCCTGATTATTCAGAATTTAATCGAATCATATATACGAGTCATTGTAATCTCATACTTCCTACTATTCTCCATGATAATTCTGATGTTTTTTTATTGACAAAGAGGCGAAGAAATAGATTCATCATTCCATTCCAATCGATTCAAGAACGAGAGAAAGAACTAATGCCCCGTCCCGGTATTTCGATTGAAATACCCATAAATGGTATTTTTCGTAGAAATAGTATTCTTGCTTATTTCGATGATCCTCAATACAGAAGAAAGAGTTCGGGAATTACTAAATATGGAACCATAGGGTTGCATTCAATCCTCAAAAAAGAGGATTTAATTGAGTATCGGGGAGTCAAAGAATTTAAGCCAAAATATCAAACGAAAGTAGATCGATTTTTTTTCATTCCCGAGGAAGTGCATATTTTACCCGAGTCTTCGTCCATAATGGTACGGAACAATAGTATCATTGGGATAGATACACGAATCACTTTAAATACAAGAAGCCGAGTAGGCGGATTGGTTCGAATGGAGAGAAAAAAAAAAAGGATTGAACTAAAAATATTTTCTGGAGATATCCATTTTCCTGGAGAGATGGATAAGATATTCCGACACAGCGGCATCTTGATACCACCGGGAACGGTAAAAAAAAATTCTAAGGAATCGAAAAAATTGAAAAATTGGATTTATGTCCAATGGATCACACCCACCAAGAAAAAGTATTTTGTTTTGGTTCGACCCGTAATCATATATGAAATAGCGGACGGTATAAATTTAGCAACACTTTTCCCCCAGGATCCATTGCGGGAAAGGGATAATCTAGAACTTAGAGTTGTAAATTATATACTTTATGGAAATGGTAAACCAATTCGGGGGATTTCTGGCACAAGTATTCAATTAGTTCGGACCTGTTTACTATTGAACTGGGACCAAGATAAAAAAAATTCTTCTATCGAGGAGGCCCGCTCTTCCTTTATTGAAGTAAGTGCAAATGGTCTGATTCAAGATTTCCTAAGAATCAACTTAGTGAAATCCCATACTTCGTATATCCGAAAAAGGAATGATCCGTTAGGTTCGGGATTAACCTCTGATAATAGGTCGGATCGTACCAATATCAATCCATTTGATTCTATTTATTCCAAGGCAAGGATTCAACAACCATTTAGCCATAGCCAAAATCAAGGAACTTTTCGTACGTTGTTGAATAGAAGTAAAGAATCCCAATCTTTGATAATTTTGTCATCATACAATTGTTTTCAAATGAGTCCATTCAACGATCTAAAATATTACAATGGGATAAAAGAATCAATTAAAAGAGATCTTCTAATTCCAATTACGAATTCGTTAGGCCCTTTCGGAACAGCCTCTCAAATTGATAATTTTTATTCATTTTACCATTTAATAACTCATAATCAGATTTCGTTAACTAAATATTTGCAACTCGCCAATTTAAAACAGACTTCTCAAGTATTTCAATATTATTTAATGGATGAAAACGAAAGAATTTCTAATTCCGATACGAACATACTTTTGAATTCATTCAATTTGAATTGGCATTTT
>NW_028291017.1:62500-67500 GCF_041283825.1 Pyrus communis | reverse complement strand
ATTTTTAATATTTAATAGTTAATAGTAAAAAATGTGTAATAGATAAAATCCTACTAAGAACATTTAAAAATCAAGCAAGGAAAACAAAAACCTTGTATTTTTTATTCTTCGTAAGGATTACGTCCCTGGATCATTAGACAGGAATCCGAAAATAAAGAGAGAAACAAAGGAATATCACTACCGTGTAAACAAATAGTTTGAGAGTAAGCATTACATAATCTCCAAGATTTTTTTTTAAAAAAAGAGAATAGATTCTCCGTTTTATACCGCATACCCTACTATTTTTTTTATTTTGACACCAGAAATAAAGTGGGGTGATCGGAATTTTTCGCGGTTGGCAAGAATTTCAATATTTGAATTGAGGGTATAAGACTTATCTGATCTTATCAATTCTTTTCTTTGAATTTTTTTTCAATAAATCATGAATTTGTCTAGACATTATTAAATTAAAGATATCATCGAAAACTTACAGCAGCTTGCCAAACAAAGGCTAAGAGAAAAAAACAGGGGTATTACTGGCATAACATCTACGATTGGATTTAAAAAAGCGTAGGCCTCGGGCAATTTGGCGACGAAAAAAACTACTTGAATAAAGAGCAGAATTAAGACAGATACAGATCAAACTAAATATATTAAGCATAACAAACATTTTGTTCTTGAGGATAATTGTATTTTATTTATTTGATTGAGTTATTAATAAATTGAGTTTTTTATTATTTTATTATTATTTTTTATTATTTTATTATTATAAATATGTTATTATTCATAGAAAAGAAAAATGAATAAAAAAGAAAATAAGATAGACCAAAAAACTTTCTTTGATTTGAACTCACCCAATCAAAAATCCTTCAATTCTCAAATCAAAAGAGAATAGAATAAACCATACTTTCATACAATATCTTAATTGAATTATATGTAATGATCAATAAATTCTGTTTAATTCTACGCCTACATGTATAAAAATTCTAGTAATCTATTTTATAGATAATAGATATTTAGAACTTGAGTTGACGAACAACCAGTACCAATATTAGTGTTTATTAGTGTCGACTAGAAATGGGGCGTGGCCAAGTGGTAAGGCAACGGGTTTTGGTCCCGCTATTCGGAGGTTCGAATCCTTCCGTCCCAGAACATACCCTGATGATCATTTTATTAATCTATAATTTTATTAATCTATAATAAAAAATAAAATATATATCTATATCATAATCTATATCATAATAAAATAGATCAAAATAAAGATTGTCTTTTCGACCAGTCTTCCGTTTAAGAGTATAATATTGTTATAGAATGTGATTCTTATTTTATAGAATGTGATTCTTATTTCTTTTTTTTTTTTTTTTTTATTAATCATTCATGGTTTAATCCAATATGGATTTATCTTTCTCTTAATGATGATAAAAAGCAGATAATTTTTCTACTGTAAAACCTTATGCAAATAATGATATAGGGATGGAAACTATTCAATCAATTAAATCTTTTAATGATTCTTATGAGTTCTTGGTACTCTAAGAAGTGTGAAATTGTTGAATTTATCCTATCCACGTTACTTGATCATTATCCTATCACGTTACTTGAAGATAGAGATTCAAAATAACTTGTTTATTCGTGTTTATTTATTCATGTTATGTTAGTTATAATTAAAAAAAATTATAAACAATGGGGTTAAATTGATTGAATTCTTGTTGAGACTTCGTCATACATTATCCATTCTTCACATAGAAGAAAAAAGTATAGATTATTATGTACCGACCGAACCGATGATTATTCACGATTCCATAATTGAATCAATTACATACTGGTTCCAAACGGAAGGAATGTTATGGTAAAACTTCGTTTAAAACGATGTGGCAGAAAGCAACGTGCGACTTGAAGGACATGATCAGCTGTGGATTCTTACATCCACCACTTTTTTATATTATATAGGAACGAAAGTGCTCTTGGCTCGACATCATTTGTTCTGTTCCACTGGAACCCTCATTTTGAGAGTGTTGCCATGTAAATAGTACACGATGGAGCTCGAGTAGAACGTATTGATTAATTCTCAAGGGCAAGAATCTAAGGTTAGTATCGATCAATAAATTGGAACAACTTCGTAAGTATATTTTAGATATATAAATCTAAAGGATCCAATTCGATAAAGTTAAGTTAATTTTGTTGGAATTGGTAAAACTCTTTTGATCAAATTAAAGTAAATTGTATTACGTAGGAATCAACCATTCATACGATTCTTTGATGAAAGAAATCACAAAAAATGGTATGTTGCTGCCGTTTTGAAACGATTTAAAGATCACCGAAGTAATGTCTAAACCCAATGATTCAAGGCAAAGATAAGATCCTGGAACAAGGAAATACCATTTTTCAATTGTCTCAACAACTAGATCGTATTGTTAGAATCAAAATAGATTCTAAAGGAGACAGACAAAAGGGTTAGAGACCACTCAATAAATTTAATACCTAAAAGGTTTCTTTTGAATTATTTGAGAGTTATTCCAACTTGAGTTATGAGGATACAAATAATTTTTTTTTTTTTTTTGGGGGGGGACTACGAAAGAGTATTTAAACTAAAATCAATAATATAATGAATTATGAATTTGATGATTTTATGGATCTATTTGATATTATGATTCTATACATAGACATAATTTAGACATAGACATAATTTAGAATTTTCTCAGACCGTACGAGGAGAAAACCTTATACGTTTCTAGGGGGGGAGTATTGTTCATCTATCCCAATGAGCCATTTATCGAATCGTTGCAATTGATGTTCGATCCCGACGAGAGGAAGAGATCTTCGTAAAGTGGGTTTTTATGACCCGATAAAGAATCAAATCTATTTAAATGTTCCTGCTATTCTATATTTCCTTGAAAAGGTGCTCCAACCTACAGGAACTGTTCATGATATTTCAAAAAGGGCGGGGGTTTTTTTACGGAACTTCGCCCTAATCAACAAATAAATTCAATTAATGAAATAAAAAAAATGTGGATGATTTGTATATAGCGTATAACCTTTTTGTTTTCTTTGCTATTTCCTCTTTTGTTCTATTTATATCATACTAAATTTATTAATATCATACTAAATTTATTATTGTTACTATAAAGTGTCTTTTATAACGACAAAAATCTATTTCTATTTTATTGATATAAATTTTATTGATATATAAAATAGATAGAAAAGATTAAGTGAATAAATAAATGGTAATCGGGTCTATAAATATAAAATTTTGAGATTACTGTCAATGAGTTAAGGAACAAATAAAAAAACACAAAGGATTTCACTTGCTTATTTTAGTGAATAAACCTCATTTTTTTTACTAAAATTTTTTTTTCCACCAATATTGTATCAATGTTGTGTTGTATAGAAATATTATATATAGTGCCAATCCAACACAAGTCCTTAGTTTTTTTTTTTTTTTTTTTCGTATTTTTTCTTAGAATTCTAATTGTCTAATTGATTGAAATTGGAATTGTTAGTTATATTTATAAATTGTTTTTTCTTTTGTATTCTTTTCTCAACATTCATATTGACAACAGTGTATCAAATAAATATAATCCGATCGTGGATAAAAGGATCCATTTCTATCTCCGTCCCATAGCTTTTATTTCATTCAAATAATGGGTTCTTGTATTTTCTGTGATACAAGAAGTCTTTTTTTGATTAAGATTAAACTCAATAAAATCTATATATACTATAGAATTAATGGATGACATAAGAGACAAGGAGCTATTTATAAATATTTTACTTTATCCCTATTTTTATCTGAGAATTTTTTCATCGGATCTGTTCATTTTTATTATGTTCAGAATCTAATCAATTAGAATTTTAAAAATTTGTGCTATTTTAATGTTTTGATTGGTTTGGATTGCGTTGTGCAATTCAATCTTTTTTTTATTGAGATTCCGATTGTATCTACACATTCTAATTATTTTATTTGGGTTGCTAACTCAACGGTAGAGTACTCGGCTTTTAAGTGCGGCTAGCATCTTTTACACATTTGTATGAAGCAAAAGATTCGTCCATACCATCGGTAGAGTTTGTAAGACCACGACTGATCCTGAAAGGAATGAATGGAAAAAGCAGCATGTCGTATCAATGGATAATTCTAAGAATATTTCATTCTTACCGAATAGGTCCAAAACCTTATTATAATTGTTTGAATTCTTGTCGTGTAATAAAAAAAATGAATTTGGTCGAGTGAATAAATGGGTAGAGCCCTAACTACGGTTCCAATTATAGGGAAACAAAAAGTAATGAGCTTCTGTTCTTAATTTTTGAATGATTACCCGATCTAATTAGACGTTAAAAATATATTAGTGCTTAATACGGGAAAAACTTTTCCCATGAGTGGATTATAAATTTCTTATGAGTCCTAATTATTAGCTATTACCCATTATGGGGTAGAGATAAATGTGTAGAAGAAGGCAGTATATTGATAAAGATTTTTCAAAATCAAAAGAGCGATTGGATTGAAAAAATAAAGGACTTCTAACCATCTTGTTACCCTAGAACGAACATAAATCAATTAGATGGAAAAAGAGAGGCTAGAGAGTCCGTTGATGAGTCTTACTTGTTCCGAGGTATTTTCTTACTATAATACCTTGTTTTGACTGTATCGTACTATGTATCATTTGATAACCCAATAAATCACCTATTTCTTTTCTTGTTCACATTAAAAATGGAAGAATTTCAAGGATATTTAGAACTAGATAGATATCAGCAACATGACTTCCTATACCCACTTATCTTTCGGGAGTATATTTATGCACTTGCTCATGATCATGGTTTAAATAGATCGATTTTGTTGGATAATGTAGGTTATGACACTAAATATAGTTTACTAATTATAAAACGTTTAATTAGTCGAATGTATCAACAGAATCATTTGATAATTTCCGCTAATGATTCTAACCAAAAAAAATTTTTTGGGTACAACAAAAATTTGTATTCTCAAATGATGTCGGAGGGATTTGCAGTCATTGTGGAAATTCCGTTTTCCC
>NW_028291017.1:15000-32500 GCF_041283825.1 Pyrus communis | reverse complement strand
GTATCCTTCTTATTATTAATTACTTAGAATTTGAACAAAAAATAAATTCATTTGATAGAAAATCATTAACAACAGAAATTTTTTATTTATTAAATTTAATCAATGAATTGGTTGTAAAATACACATCAAATTTAAATTTTAAAAGACTTTTTTTAGTTACAGAACACGAACAAGTAAGAATTGATTCAGAGGATCGAATCAAAATTTTAAAATTATTATTTGATGCAATTAGAACTGTTCCCAACGATAAAATGATTAAAAAAAAATCTATTGGAATAAAAGAAATTAATAAAAAAGTTCCTCGATGGTCATACAAATTAATCAACGATTTTGAACAACAGGAGGGGGAAACCGAAGAAACTGTGGTAGAGGATCATCAGATTCGTTCAAGAAAATCCAAACGTGTAGTGATTTTTACTGATAACCAACAAAATACGGATGCTTATACTAATACCAACGAAACTAATAATACTGATCAAACAGGCGAAGTTGCTTTGATACGTTATTCCCAACAATCGGATTTTCGTCGAGACATAATCAAAGGCTCCATGCGTGCTCAAAGACGTAAAACAGTTACTTGGAAACTCTTTGAAGCAAATGCGCATTCCCCTCTTTTTTTGGACCGAATAGACAAATCTTTTTTTTTTTTTTTTGATATTTCTGAACGGATGAAAAAAATTTTTAGAAATTGGATGTGGAAAAACACAGAATTCACAATTTCGAATTATACAGAGAAAAAGACAAAAGAAAGCGCGAAAAAAAAAGAGGAGGACAAAAAAGAAGAAGACAAAAGAAAGGAGAAAGTGCGTATACAAATAGCGGAAGCCTGGGATAGTATTTTACTTGCTCAAGTAATCAGAGGTTTTTTATTAGTAACCCAATCAATTCTTAGAAAATATATTATATTACCTTCATTGATAATAGCTAAAAATATTGTCCGTATACTATTATTTCAATTTCCGGAATGGTATGAGGACTTAAAGGATTGGAATAGAGAAATGCATGTTAAATGTACCTATAACGGCGTTCAATTATCAGAAAAAGAATTTCCAAAAAACTGGTTAACAGACGGCATTCAGATCAAGATCCTATTTCCTTTTCGTCTTAAACCTTGGCACAGATCTAAGTTACGAGCCCCTTATAACGATCCAATGAAAAAGCAAGGTCAAAAAAATGATTTTTGTTTTTTAACAATTTTTGGAATGGAAGCTGAACTACCTTTTGGTTCTCCCAGAAAAAAACTTTCATTTTTTGAACCTATTTTAAAAGAACTCAAAAAAAAAATTAAAAAATTGCAAAAGAAATGTTTTATAATTCTAGGAATTTTTAAAGAACAAACAAAATTGTTTCTAAATGTCTCAAAAAAACCAAAAAAATGGATCATTAAAAACATTCTGTTTATAAAAGAAATAATAAAAGAACTCTCAAAAATAAACCCAATTATATTATTTGGATTGAGAGAAATAGAAGTATATGAATTGAGTGAAATTAAAAAAGATTCAATAATCAGTAATCGGATGATTCAGGAATCGTCCATTCAAATTAGATCTCAGGATTGGACAAATTATTCATTAACAGAAAAAAAAATGCAAGATCTGACTGATAGAATAAACACAATCATAAAGCAAATAGAAAAAATTACAAAAGACAAG
This sequence comes from Pyrus communis, assembly GCF_041283825.1. Taxonomy (NCBI): domain Eukaryota; kingdom Viridiplantae; phylum Streptophyta; class Magnoliopsida; order Rosales; family Rosaceae; genus Pyrus; species Pyrus communis. The sequence continues at coordinate 30,848 of NW_028291017.1, read as the reverse complement.
AAAAAGGGATTTATAACTTCAGATAGAAATTTGAGTTCTAACAAAATAAGTTATGATGATAAAAGATTGGAATCACAAAAAAATATTTGGCAGATATTAAAAAGAAGAACTGCTCGATTAATCCGTAAATCCCATTATTTTATAATATTTTTCATTGAAAAGATATACATAGATATCTTTCTATCTATGATTAATATTCCTAGTATCAATACACAACTTTTTCTTGAATCACCAAAAAAAATTATTAATAAAAACATTAACAGTAATGAAGCAAATCAAGAAAGAATTAATAAAACAAATCAAAGTTTAATTAAATTTATTTCGATTATAAAAGAGTCACTTTCTAATACTAATATTAGTCTTAGTCAAAAAAATTCAAAGACTTTTTTTGACTTATCTTACTTTTCACAAGCATATGTATTTTACAAATTATCACAAACCCAACTTATTAAGTTAGAGAAATTGAAATCCGTATTTCAATATAATGGAACCCCCCTTTTTCTTAAGAATGAAATAAAGGATTTTTTTGTTGTAAGACAAGAACTATTTCATTCCGAATTAAGACCTAAGAATCTTCGCAATTCTGGAATGAATCAATGGACAAATTGGTTAAGGAGTCATTATGAATATCAATGTGATGTATCTCAAATTAAATGGTCTAGAGTAGTACCACAAAAATGGCGAAATATATTGAACTGTATAGCTCAAAATAAAGATTTATATAAAGATTTGTGTGATTTATATGAAAAAGATGAATTAATTCACTACGAAAAAAAAACAAAAATGGAAACGGATTTATTATTGAATCAAAAGGATAATTTTAAAAAACAATATAGATATGATCTTTTAGCATATAAATCCATAAATTCTGAAACTAAGAAGTACTCTTCAATTTATGGATCACCATTACAAGTAAAAACTAACCAAGATATTTTTTATAATTACAACACATATAAACAAAAATCATTTAATATGGTAGAAGATGATATTCGAGATATGGATAAAAATACGGATAGAAAATTTTTTGATTGGAGAATTCTCTATTTTTGTCTTAAAACGAAGGTCGATATTGAGGCCTGGATCAATATTGATACTGACACTAACAGTAATAAATATACTAAGACTAGGGTTAATAAGTATCAAATAATTGAAAAAATCAATAATAAGGGTCTTTTTTATCTCACACTTCAGCAAGACCAAAAAATCAACCTATCCAATCAAAAACCCCTTTTGGATTGGATGGGAATGAATGAAGAAATACTAAGTCGTCCCATATCAAATCTGGAACTTTGGTTCTTGCCAGAATTTGTGAGACTTTATAATACGTATAAAATGAAACCGTGGGTTATACCAATTAAATTACTACTTTTTAATTCTAATATAAAAAAAAATGCTAGTGAAAACAAAAGCATCACTGGAAATAAAAAAAGAGATCCTTTTATATCAATATCGTCGAATGAAAAAAAATCTCTTGAATTAGAAAACCGAAATCAAGGAGAAAAAGAATCCATGGGCCAAGCAGATCTTAAATCAGCTCTTTCAAACCAAGAAAAAGATGTTGAAGAAGATTATACGGGATCGGACATGAAAAAACATAGAAATAAAAAGCAATACAAGATCAATACAAAAGCGGAGTTTGATTTCTTCCTAAAAAGGTATTTGTATTTTCAATTGAGATGGGATGATTCTTTAAATAAAAAAATAATCAATAACATCAACGTATATTGTCTCCTGCTTAGACTGATAAATCCAAGAGAAATTACTATATCCTCTATTCAAAGGGGCGAAATGAGTCTGGATATTTTGACGATTCAGAAAGATGTAACTCTTACAGAATTTATTAAAAGGGGATTTTTGATTATTGAACCAATTCGTCTAGCTATAAAAAATGATGGAAAATTTATTATGTATCAAACCCTCGGTATTTCATTAGTTCATAAAAGTAAACATCAAATAAATCAAAGATACCGAGAAAAAAAACATGTTGATAAGAATTCTGATGAAGTCATTACAAAACATCAAAAGATGACTGGAAATCGATATAAAAAAAATTATGATTTGTTTGTTCCTGAAAATATTTTATCGCCTAGACGTCGTAGAGAATTGCGAATTCTAATTTGTTTAAATTCTAAGAATAGACATAGAAAGGCATCTTTTTGTAATGGGAATGAGGTAAACAGTCAAGTTGTGGATAAAAGCAAAAAATATAAAAAAAAACTTATAAAATTAAAGCTATTTCTTTGGCCCAATTATCGATTAGAAGATTTAGCTTGTATGAATCGTTATTGGTTTAATACCAATAATGGCAGTTGTTTCAGTATGGTAAGGATACATATGTATCCGCGATTGAAAATTCATTAATAGTACATTTTTCCTATATTTCCCATACCATATCTGGTCTATGACGACAAAGAGATGCACGCATACATTGTCTTACATTCCATTCTGATACATGATACTAATTCAATGACATATCAATTAGATCTAGAATGAACAAAATTTTCTTATTTTAGGTCTAAACTTTTATCTTTTGTGAGTGAAGAAACCAACCATACTTTTGTATCCCCTTTCAAATCCAATTTTAAAATGAAAATAGGATTGAGTAAGTTTTATTAAATAAAAAAAATTAGAAATTAATAACGAAATACAAATTTTTGTATATACCAAATAAAAATTAGGGGCATTATTATTACTGATCAATAAAGATATCTATCAATAAAAAATATCTTAAAATAAAAAGAGGGGGGGAGAGAAGATTTCAGTTTATGGTAAAAAATTCATTCATCTCAGTTATTTCACAAGAAGAAAAAGACGAAAACAGAGGATCTGTTGAATTTCAAATAGTTAGTTTCACCAATAGGATACGAAGACTTACTTCACATTTACAATTACACAAAAAAGACTATTTATCTCAGAGAGGTTTACGTAAAATTCTGGGAAAACGCCAACGATTACTGTCTTATTTGTCAAAGAAAAATAGAATATGTTATAAAGAATTAATTAATCGGTTGGATATTCGGGAGTCAAAAACTCGTTAATTTTATTTTTATAAAGGCATTTTGAATTATTTGATTTATTAGATCTTGAATTTTAATGAACTTTTTTTCGTTTTCAGCAATTCATGAAAGAATGAATCGAGGAAAAACCTATGAATATACCGGCTACAAGAAAAGACCTCATGATAGTCAATATGGGCCCCCACCACCCATCAATGCATGGTGTTCTTCGACTCATCATTACTCTAGATGGTGAAGATGTTATTGACTGTGAACCAATATTGGGTTATTTACACCGAGGAATGGAAAAAATTGCGGAAAATCGAACAATTATACAATATTTGCCTTATGTAACACGGTGGGATTATTTAGCTACTATGTTCACAGAAGCAATAACTGTAAACGGACCGGAACAGTTGGGAAATATTCAAGTACCTAAAAGAGCCAGCTATATCAGAATAATTATGTTGGAGTTGAGTCGTATAGCTTCTCATCTGTTATGGCTCGGTCCTTTTATGGCGGATATTGGTGCACAAACTCCCTTTTTCTATATTTTCAGAGAAAGAGAATTAGTATATGATCTATTCGAAGCTGCCACCGGTATGAGAATGATGCATAATTATTTTCGTATCGGAGGAGTAGCGGCCGATCTACCTCATGGCTGGATAGATAAATGTTTGGATTTCTGCGATTATTTTTTAACAAGAGTTGCTGAATATCAAAAACTTATTACACGAAATCCTATTTTTTTAGAACGAGTCGAGGGAGTAGGCATTATTGGTAGAGAGGAAGTAATAAATTGGGGTTTATCGGGACCAATGCTGCGAGCTTCCGGAATACAATGGGATCTTCGTAAAGTTGATCATTATGAATGTTACGACGAATTTGATTGGGAAGTACAGTGGCAAAAAGAAGGAGATTCATTGGCTCGTTATCTAGTCCGAATTGGTGAAATGATAGAATCCGTAAAAATTATTCAACAGGCCCTGGAAGGAATTCCAGGGGGACCCTATGAGAATTTAGAAATACGATACTTTGATAGAGAAAGGAATCCGGAATGGAATGATTTTGAATATCGATTTATTAGTAAAAAGCCGTCTCCTACATTTGAATTGCCGAAACAAGAACTTTATGTGAGAGTAGAAGCCCCAAAGGGAGAATTGGGAATTTTTCTCATAGGGGATCAGAGTGGTTTTCCTTGGAGATGGAAAATCCGCCCGCCGGGTTTTATCAATTTGCAAATTCTTCCGCGGTTAGTTAAAAGAATGAAATTGGCTGATATTATGACGATACTAGGTAGTATAGATATCATTATGGGAGAAGTTGATCGTTGAAATGATAATTGATACACCGGAAGTACAAGATATCGATTCTTTTTCTAGATTAGAATTTTTTAAAGAGGTTTATGGAATTCTATGGGTTCTTGTTCCTATTTTGACTCTTGTAGTGGGAATCACAATAGGCGTACTGGTAATTGTATGGTTAGAAAGAGAAATATCGGCAGGGATACAACAACGTATTGGACCTGAATACGCCGGCCCTTTGGGAGTTCTTCAAGCTCTAGCAGATGGGACAAAACTACTTTTCAAAGAAAATCTTTTTCCATCTAGGGGGGATACTCGTTTATTCAGTATCGGGCCATCCATAGCAGTCATATCAATTTTAGTAAGCTATTCAGTAGTTCCTTTTGGATATCACCTTGTTTTAGCGGATCTCAATATCGGTGTTTTTTTATGGATTGCCATTTCCAGTATTGCTCCAATTGGACTTCTTATGTCGGGATACGGGTCAAATAATAAATATTCCTTTTTAGGCGGTCTACGAGCTGCTGCTCAATCGATTAGTTATGAAATACCATTAACTTTATGTGTGTTATCAATATCTCTACGTGCGATTCGTTGATACATAGACAGAAACTTTTCTCTATTCCTTCCTTTCAAGGAAAGGGTTGGAATGGATTGAGTAGATATCTTAATTTTTTTTTTATTCATTATTCGGGTTGATGAACTAAATCAAATAGTTATATGAGTGAAAGAAAACAGCTTATATATAAATTCGCAGTAAAAAGATTGATTCTCATTTTCTATGTATAAGAGTTAGAGAGTTAAGCGGAAATAAACATAAACAGAAGAGACCGTTTCCCCCAAGATTGGTTGATTAGTCATCCTGACTTGAAGCGGGTTCAAAAGATCAACCGTATTGAGTTTTCACTATCATTTTTATGTATTAGCATAACGGGGGATTGAGCAAAAACGAGTGGATGGTTAGAAACACGAACATATGTAAAGGATTAGTAATGGAGATTATGTAAATTCTCCAAAAGGACATTTTTACATAATATACAAACAAAGAATACTAATTGGGGCTTTAAGTTGGTAGAAATGATCAGGCAGTACTCCCCATGACACGATTCCAATCCAGAGTATACTCCTATCCACCGATTTAATAAATAACTATTCGAAACGAAATAATCCTTTACTTTATTTTGAAAGCCCTCTTTTTCTCAGAAATAGAAAGAAGAATAGGAACGAAAAAAAAAAAAAAAAAAAGATATACTTTATTTATTCTTTGTTACTTTTATTCTTTCCCATATACATATTAATAGATATATAATTTGTGTCATAATTCATTAATTAATATAGAATTTTTTTTTCGTACGTGAAACCAACGGGTTATTGATATTTTTACAAGAAGTATTTTATTGAACAGTTAAGTTATTACTGAACAAAGAAGAATTGAAATTATTATTGAAATTATTAAATTAAAGAAAGGATGAGATCAATTCAGAAGTACTTTTTTTATTTAATTTTGAATTAAAATAATTATAACAGACAGAATTCAATTGGTCTAATTTGGGACCGGCCGATAGTTATCCATCCTACAAACATATCAAGATTCAAAAAAGAATACTGATGCGGTCCCTATATTTATTTCTGGCCTTCAAGGAGCCGTATGAGGTGAAAATCTCATGTACGGTTCTGTAATAGCGATGGTAACAGTGATGGTATCACCGACTATAATTATCTAACAGTTCAAGTACAATTGATATTGTTGAGGCGCAATCAAAATATGGTTTTTGGGGATGGAATTTGTGGCGTCAGCCTATAGGGTTTATCATTTTTATTATTTCTTCCCTAGCAGAATGTGAGAGATTACCTTTTGATTTACCAGAAGCAGAAGAAGAGTTAGTAGCAGGTTATCAAACCGAATACTCGGGTATAAAATTTGGGTTATTTTATGTTGCTTCCTATCTAAACCTATTGGTTTCTTCATTATTTGTAACAGTTCTTTACTTGGGAGGTTGGAATATATCTATTCCGGACATATATGTTTCTGAGCTTTTTGAAATAAATAAAACATGTGGAGTTTTTGGAGCGATAATTGGTATCTTTATTACATTAGCTAAAACTTATTTGTTCTTGTTCATTCCTATCACAACAAGATGGACTTTACCGAGGCTAAGAATGGACCAACTATTGAATCTTGGATGGAAATTTCTTTTACCTATTTCTCTCGGTAATCTATTATTAACAACTTCTTTCCAACTCTTTTCACTGTAAAGTAACATTCTATATTCACAATGTGTCTCAAACAAGAGAAATAAACAAACATAAAACTATTCATATATATATTAACGATATGTTCTCTATGGTAACTGGGTTCATGAATTATGGTCAACAAACAGTACGAGCTGCAAGGTACATTGGTCAAAGTTTCATGATTACTTTATCCCACGCAAATCGTTTACCCGTAACTATTCAATATCCTTATGAAAAATCAATCACCGCGGAGCGTTTCCGCGGTCGAATCCATTTTGAATTTGATAAATGTATTGCTTGTGAAGTATGCGTTCGTGTATGTCCTATAGATCTACCCGTTGTTGATTGGAAATTGGAAACTGATATTCGCAAGAAACGGCTGCTTAATTACAGTATTGATTTCGGAGTCTGTATATTTTGTGGTAATTGCGTTGAGTATTGTCCAACGAATTGTTTATCAATGACTGAAGAATATGAACTTTCTACTTATGATCGTCACGAATTGAATTATAATCAAATTGCTTTGGGTCGTTTACCAATGTCAGTAATTGACGATTATACAATTCGAACAATTTTGAATTCGCCTCAAATAAATAAGTAAATCTCTTATTAACGAATAATTTAGAATTACTTTACTAATAACTAATATAGAAGGAATTTAGGTTTCTTTCGTGTTGTTTGGTCAATAACTACAAATACCAACTATTGATTGGTTGGTAAGAAACGCGTCTTAATTTGGATTGAAAATCCATTAATTAATTATCCATAATTGTTTTAAAATATATCGTTTAGAATTAGAACGACTCTTTCAGATAAAGAATGAAATTAGTCCAATAATAGTACTCACATTTATTCATATCCCTTAGTATTTATTTACTTAGGATTAAATTAGGAATTGCTCAAAAATCATAAAAAAAAAATTTATGGTCGGGTCTCAATAAGGTCATGAAAAACATTTCTATTTATTTATCTCTTATTTTACATATAATGGATTTGCCCGGACCAATACATGATTTTCTTTTAGTCTTTCTGGGATCGGTTCTTATACTAGGAGGTATGGGGGTGGTATTATTTACCAACCCCATTTATTCTGCCTTTTCATTGGGACTGGTTCTTGTTTGTATATCCTTATTCTATATTCTATTAAACTCTTATTTTGTAGCTGCTGCACAACTCCTTATTTACGTGGGAGCTATAAATGTTTTAATCGTATTTGCTGTGATGTTCATGAATGGTTCAGAATATTACAAAGATTTGAATCTTTGGACCATTGGGGATGTGGTTACTTTGCCAGTTTGTACAAGTATTTTTGTTTTACTCATGATTATTATTACGGATACGTCATGGTACGGAATTATTTGGACTACAAGATCAAACCAGATTATAGAGCAAGATTTGATAAGTAATAGTCAACAAATTGGAATTCATTTATCAACAGATTTTTTTCTTCCATTTGAATTCGTTTCGATAATTCTTTTAGCCGCTTTGATAGGTGCAATTGCCGTGGCGCGACAGTAAAAAATTTATAGAATTAGCAATGCACGTTAAACTCTGTTCGGTTTTATTACATTACATTTATTTCCCTTTAATTAAAGATTGTTTATGTCTAAAATAGAAATTATTCAATCTATTCTATTAACAATAGAAAATCTGCCTTTGTTCCGTACTTTTTTTTATTCTAGTCAATTGAATCTGTTGAATTGTTGTTCAGTTCATATTGAAATGAATCGAAATTGATAAGGAGTTGGTCAATGATGCTCGAACATGTACTTGTTTTGAGTGCCTACTTATTTTCTATCGGTATCTATGGATTGATCACGAGCCGGAATATGGTTAGAGCCCTTATGTGTCTTGAACTTATACTGAATGCGGTTAATATGAATTTCGTAACATTTTCTGATTTTTTTGATAGTCGCCAATTAAAAGGAAATATTTTCTCAATTTTTGTTATAGCTATTGCAGCCGCTGAAGCAGCTATTGGCCCGGCTATTGTTTCATCAATTTATCGTAACAGAAAATCAACTCGTATCAATCAATCGAATTTGTTGAATAAGTAGTATTAATCATATAAATTCTAATATTCATAAATTAGAATTACCATGACCATACATTCCGTAATAATACATGTTTTCAAAAATGTAAGAAATTAAAGTATCTTGGCTCTATCGCATGAGTCAATCCAGAAGTAGATTGATTAGAAAAATTATGATAAATTATTGATTCATCTGGTGTCTAAATATATGATTCATTTACAAGTTTACTAGATCGAAACTTTCTGACATTCAAAAATTTATAGATCCAAATGTCACATTCAGTAAAGATTTATGATACGTGTATAGGGTGTACTCAATGCGTGCGCGCCTGCCCAACGGATGTATTAGAAATGATACCTTGGGACGGGTGTAAAGCTAAGCAAATTGCTTCTGCTCCAAGAACAGAGGACTGTGTCGGTTGTAAGAGATGTGAATCCGCCTGTCCGACAGATTTCTTGAGTGTTCGAGTTTATTTATGGCATGAAACAACTCGAAGTATGGGTCTGGCTTATTAATACGTTCCAGAAAACCCTACTTGAATACATTTGATTTTTTTACCTTTACCGACAAAAACCCGCGCTCAAAAACTATTTATTTTGAGCACGGGTTTTTCTGGTCCAAGTTTATCTTGTTTTTACCATGAATAATTTTCCTTGGTTAACGCTAGTTGTAGTTTTGCCAATATTCGCGGGTTCCTTAATTTTCTTTCTCCCTCATAGAGGAAATAAGATAATTCGGTGGTATACTATAGGTATATGCATAATAGAACTCCTTCTAACAACCTATGCATTCGGTTATCGTTTCCAATTGGATGATCCATTAATGCAACTGACAGAGGATTATAAATGGATCGATTTTTTTGATTTTTACTGGAGATTGGGAATAGATGGAATTTCTATAGGACCCATTTTACTGACAGGATTTATCACAACTTTAGCTACTTTAGCGGCTCGGCCGATTACTCGAGATTCCCGACTATTCCATTTTCTGATGTTAGCAATGTATAGCGGTCAAATAGGACCATTTTCTTCTCGAGACCTTTTACTTTTTTTCATCATGTGGGAGTTAGAATTAATTCCAGTTTATCTACTTCTATCCATGTGGGGGGGAAAGAAACGTTTGTATTCAGCTACAAAATTTATTTTGTACACTGCAGGAAGTTCCGTTTTTTTATTAATGGGAGTTTTGGGTATTGGTTTATATGGTTCCAATGAACCAACATTAAATTTTGAAACATCAGCTAATCAATCGTATCCTGTAGCACTGGAAATAATATTCTATATTGGATTTCTTATTGCTTTTGCTGTCAAATCACCGATCATACCCTTACATACATGGTTACCAGACACCCATGGAGAGGCACATTACAGTACTTGTATGCTTTTAGCCGGAATCTTATTAAAAATGGGAGCGTATGGATTGGTTCGGATCAATATGGAATTATTACCCCACGCCCATTCTATATTCTCTCCCTGGTTGATTATAGTAGGCACAATTCAAATAATCTATGCAGCTTCAACATCTCTTGGTCAGCGTAATTTAAAAAAAAGAATAGCCTACTCTTCTGTATCTCATATGGGTTTCATAATTATAGGAATTGGTTCTATAAGCGATACAGGACTCAACGGAGCCATTTTACAAATAATCTCTCACGGATTTATTGGCGCTGCGCTTTTTTTCTTGGCCGGAACGAGTTATGATAGAATACGTCTTGTTTATCTCGACGAAATGGGCGGAATGGCTATCGCAATTCCAAAAATATTCACGACTTTCAGTATCTTATCAATGGCTTCTCTTGCATTACCGGGCATGAGCGGTTTTGTTGCCGAATTGTTAGTTTTTTTTGGAATACTTACTAGTCAAAAATATCTTTTAATGACAAAAATATTAATTACTTTTGTAATGGCAATTGGAATGATATTAACTCCTATTTATTCATTATCTATGTTACGCCAGATGTTCTATGGATACAAGCTTTTTAATGCCCCAAACTCTTATTTTTTTGATTCTGGACCGCGAGAATTATTTGTTTCGATCTCTATCCTTTTACCTGTAATAGGTATTGGTGTTTATCCCGATTTCGTTTTATCATTATCAGTTGACAAGGTCGAAGCTATTATATCCAATTATTTTTTTCGATAGTTTTTGTGAGTAAACCAAAAAATGAAACTGAAATCCCATGATTTTAAAAATGGTTGATTGTACAATAAAAAAATGAGTCTTTTATATTCTTTTCTTTTAAGTAAAAAAAAAAAATTGGAATTCTATTATAACTAGATATCTTTTGAATTTGTGAGAACCATTTGAATCAAGTAATGGAAATGATTCAAATGGTTCTTGATTGTTTACATGAAGTTTTCGTATATATACCTGTATGCCGTCCTATGTTTATATTCGTCAAGTCTTTTATTCAATTAGATGTTAATGTAAATGAACCATAACTATGCAACCCTATTCCTAATAGATTAACCCCAAAATAGCATATCCAAATTATAAGAAAGCCCATTGAAGCCACAATTGCAGAATTTACACTTTCAAAATTTTTATTTGTTCTAATATGTAAATAAATAGCGAATATGGTCCAAGTAATAAATGCCCAAGTCTCCTTTGGATCCCAATTCCAATATGATCCCCATGCTTCATTAGCCCATACTGCTCCCGAAAGAATACCTACGGTTAAAAGGATAAACCCTAGACTAATAATACGATAACTCCAACGATCCAATTGTTGAATCAATTGATACCTGTAATAATTTTGAGACGAAATAAAAGAAGTGTTTCGTAAGACATTGTTTCTTTCGTTCACGTATTGAATCTCACTAAAGTAAACTGACTCATTTTCTAAATTATTGCTTTTACTAAAAATCCTTATGAATTTTCGAAATGTAATGACTAGAAGAGCTAGTGATAATAATGATCCACACAAAAGAGCTGCATAGCTCAATACCATCATACTTACGTGCATCATTAACCAATGGGATTGGAGAGCGGGTACTAATATCGCGGATTGATGCATTTCAGTTAAAAGACCCGAAGTAGCAAAACCTTGAGTAAAAATAGCACTTGGCGCGGTTATTGCGCTTAAATGGTTTTTATGTTTTTTAAAATACGGAATAATATGAATAATGGAAAAACTCCACGAAAGAAAAATTAATGATTCATATAAATCACTTAATGGTAAATGCCTCAAATACATCCAACGAGTAACTAATAATCCTGTTATGCAGAAAAAAGTAGCTATCATCCCCTTTTCTGACGAATCATCTAGTCCTACGATTTCATCGACTAATAAAATTATCAAATGAATTGTAATTACAATTGAAACGATCGAAAAGGATATATGAGTTAATATATGCTCTAAAGTTGAAAATATCATAAAAATTATTAAATTAATAAGGGCGTCCCTCAATTATAGGAATTGAAATCGGGAATTGAATTCATTATAGGACTTACTCTTTTAGAAGATGCCATGCCGCCACTCGGACTCGAACCGAGATGCTCTAGCACTGCTTCCTAAGAGCAGCGTGTCTACCGATTTCACCATAGCGGCTTATTCGAAATCATAATAACCTATTTTTATTCAATCGTCGAGCTTGAAGGAGTTAATTCAATCCAATATTTTTTTTTAGGAAACCATTCAAATTGATGAATAAAAACGTGTTTAAAAATTAGGGATTAAAACGTTTTCGTTAACGTTAATAATATTGATTTTTCTTATTATTATCTTTTTATTTAGTTATTTAGTATTTTAGGATGTCAATTTTATTTAACTGAACTAACAATGTATTTTTTCGTAGGCTATTACTTTATGCTCTCCTAAAACTAAAATGTAACAGTTGTAACTAGATAATTTTTACTTCAATCCCTGGATATAAGTAAAAAAAATGTTCTGCCTCGTTTGCATTTTTTAATGATTAATTTCTTTTATCATTTATTTTATTAATCTAAAATAAAAAATTCATTTTATCGATTAATAAAAAAATAGAATTTTTATATAACACAATTTCAGCGATACACTCAAAAGATTTATGTAAATATTTGCATAGTTAGGTTGCGTTAGGATTTTTTTTTTGTTGTGTAGAGAATTTGCGTTAAGATTTAGCAAACCCATTAAGTTAGGTATTTGGGATGGTCGTATCAATCATATAAAAAAATTTCGTATAGAAATTGTACCGTACTTCAAAATATTTTCTAAATTTTTTAATTAATATATATATTATATCTTGATCGATCTTCCAATCGAAACATAGGATCTAAAATAGATCACTCAAAATTGGCGCATTCGTCATATAACTACCTAAATCATATAACTACCTAAAAATGTAAACGGGGCTTTTATTAATTTAATTGGGTTTAAGGAATTTATATAGTGATAATAATTTCTAAAACCCAAAATAATGGTTTAAAAGATTATAAAAAACATTTTAAACTTAATCAATTAGTTTCAACGACCTCTTCTTTATAATATAAAATCAAAAATATAACTAAAAAAAAATTCTTTTTATTATTGAGATTGAGTAAGGGCGATGGGGAAAGTGATAATCCCCATCCGGAAAATGATAAAACATACTAAAATGAAAGGCGAAACCTTGCGCTTGCGTTTACCCTTTTTTCAAACAAAAAAGTACCATTCATTTTTAGAATTCAGTAGACAACAGAATTCTTATCTATATCAGAAACGAAAGAAACATTTGGCTTCAAATTAAAGTAAAACAAATTCAATTTTATATTCGTTTTAAATTAAAACATTATGAGACTAATTCTTTTTTATTTATTTTTTTTTTAATGTATATTGTTTATATTGTAATTTATCTTATATATTAATATTTATTCTTTTACTATACTATTATGATGTTAATATTAATTATAATTGATAAATATTATTTATCATTTTTATAACTTATAAATCTTATAAATAAACTAGAAACAAAATTATATCACTTTATTAGTTATTAGAACGATTCAGATTATTTATTTGTTACACAAAAAAAACTTTTTGAACTCCCGGTAGAAAGAGATTTCGCTAACGAAAAAGCTTTCAATGCTGCCCTATATCCCTTCCTTTTCCAAATATTTTTACGAATACGTTTTTTTGAAATAGAGGTGCGCTTTTTTGGAACTGCCATTAAAAAGTTATAATAGGTTTTTCGGTTGGATGTGAAAGACATCTATTGTTCAAAATCAATTGTTCTTTACTATTCTCTATCTATTTTTTCTCTAAATTAGACTCCAAAAAAAAAGGGGGGGTTAAAAATCACATAAAATATTAATAAGAATGATAAGGTACACTATGCCAAATAGATTGAAGTTGATAAAATAAAAAAAAAAATAATACAAAAAAAAAGAAAGATTGTCCGTTTCGTTTTCTTTCTATTTTCGTCGTGTTCCATTTATACATGTAATAAAAAAATCTAAAAGTTTAATAAACCAACCCTTCTCCCGCTTAATTAAAAAATAAAAAAACTTTAATAATTTTTTCTATTATATTAATTAATTTAATATTAATTTAATTGTTCAAGCTCGAAGAAAGAGTCCACAAAATTTGAATTATCAAATGAGACTAGTAGTTAATCTGTTAAAGGATACAAAATACATAATTTAAAGGCATTTTATTTGCCCCCTTTTTTTTTTCCGTAAAATTAAAGTGTTGGATATCATAGCATTTCCTACAAATAGCTTTTATTGTAATGGAAGACAAAGAATTAGTTACAAAACAAATTGGTTAATGATTCTAAATAACCGAATTACAATAAATAGTTTTAGTTATGGGCTTTATGATTCATATCAAATACTGTTTTTGGTATAATTATTTATCCTTGTTCTATAGATATAAAAAAATTATTGTAATACGTAATAATTAAAATGAAAATTCTAATTTTCATTTTTTATCTTCATAAAATTTTATTTAAAAATTTGAATTTAATATTAACAATTCAGTATTAATAAAATTAAATACGTATTTATTTTTCACTAGTGACTTATTTATATCATTTGACCAATTATAACCTCTTGATTTTAAATATTTGAAGTAGTTTGGAAAGATTCAGAATAATTAAGGCTAGAAAATTCTATTTAAGTTTTATTTTATATATCTTAATTTTTTTTTATTAACCGACCCCTTTCAAAAGAAAAGAAATAAGAACCGGTGACTCAGAAACAATTAATTAAGATAAATTTTTTTTTTTTTTTTTTTTTTATGGAATATACATATCAATATTCATGGATTATACCTTTCATTCCACTTCCAGTTCCTATCTTAATTGGAACAGGACTTCTACTTTTTCCAACGGCAACAAAAAATCTTCGCCGTATGTGGGCTTTTCCTAGTGTTTTATTATTAAGTATAGTTATGGTTTTTTCAGCCCTTTTTTCTATTCAGCAAATAAATAATAATTCTGTCTATCAATATGTATGGTCTTGGACCATCACTAATGATTTTTCTTTAGAATTTGGCTGCTTGGTTGATCCACTTACTTCTATTATGTCGATATTAATCACTACTGTTGGAATTATGGTTCTTATTTATAGTGACAATTATATGTCTCATGATCGGGGATATTTGAGATTTTTTGCTTATATGAGTTTTTCCAATACTTCAATGTTGGGATTAGTTACTAGTTCTAATTTGATACAAATTTATATTTTTTGGGAATTAGTTGGAGTGTGTTCTTATCTATTAATAGGTTTTTGGTTCACACGACCCAGTGCCGCGAATGCTTGTCAAAAAGCGTTTGTAACTAATCGTGTCGGGGATTTTGGTTTATTATTAGGAATTTTGGGTTTTTATTGGATAACAGGTACTTTCGAATTTCGGGATTTGTTTGAAATATTCAATAACTTGGTTTATAATAATGAAGTTAATTTTTTATTTGTTACTTTATGCGCCTCCCTATTATTTACCGGCGCTGTTGCTAAATCCGCCCAATTTCCCCTTCATGTATGGTTACCTGATGCCATGGAAGGGCCTACCCCCATTTCGGCTCTTATACATGCCGCTACTATGGTAGCAGCAGGAATTTTTCTTGTAGCTCGGCTTCTTCCTCTTTTCATAGTTATACCTTACATTCTAAATCTAATAGCTTTGATAGGTATAATAACATTATTTTTAGGAGCCACTTTAGCTCTTGCTCAAAAAGATATTAAGAAAAGCTTAGCTTATTCTACAATGTCTCAATTGGGTTATATGATGTTAGCTCTAGGTATGGGGTCTTATCGAGCTGCTTTATTTCATTTGATTACTCATGCTTATTCGAAGGCATTGTTGTTCTTAGGATCTGGAT
>NW_028291016.1:140000-142500 GCF_041283825.1 Pyrus communis | reverse complement strand
TCAATATCGACGTTTTCCCCCACACAATATAATGGTCCCCGTTGTTACAGTTCGTGGGTTGTTAGACGATTAGTGAATGGCAAAAGTGGACCGTCTAATGTTGGGGTCCCAAGTCATGTGAACATATTTCGTAGTCCAATAAAGCAATGGTTGTTATTGCAATGGCCAAGCCAAAAAATGCGACGACGACACTTGAGTAAAGGGTTTCTCGGTCTAAAAGTTGGCTACCAAATCAAAGCGCAAAAGAAGTCTTGTCGGACATTAGCTTTGGATGTCTTTTTCCAACTCATGTCGAGATTGGACTTTGTCATGTCGGGAAAATGTATGTCGCGACGTGCCAAGACTCGCAAAGTGTCAGCACAATGCGTGTCATGATTTGTCTTTCACATGCCAATGACAAGCCAATAGTCACAAAATATCGATCATGGCATGCTAATGTCATGCCAAGCCTTGCAAAATATCGACCGTGGCATGCCAATGCCATGCCAATGTCATGCCAATTGGCTCGCGAAATGTCGATCATGGCATGCCAGTGACATGCCAAGCCTCGCAAAATGTCGACCGTGGCATGCCAACGACATGCCAATGTCATGCCAAGCCTCGCAAAATGTCGACCAAGGCATGCCAATGACATGTCAAGCCTCGCAAAATGTCGACCGTGGCATGCCAACGACATGCCAATGACATGCCAAGCCTCGCAAAATGTCGACCGTGGCATGCCAACGACATGCCAATGACATGCCAAGCCTCGCAAAATGTCGACCGTGGCATGCCAAGGACATGCCAAGCCTCGCAAAAGGTCGACCATGGCATGTCAAGCCTCGCAAAATGTCGACCATGGCATGCCAATGACATGCCAAGGACATGTCAAGCCTCGCAAAATGTCGACCGTGGCATGCCAACGACATGCCAATGACATGCCAAGCCTCGCAAAATGTCGACCATGGCATGCCAATGACATGTCAAGCCTCGCAAAATGTCGACCGTGGCATGCCAACGACATGCCAATGACATGCCAAGCCTCGCAAAATGTCGACCATGACATGCCAATGACATGTCAAGCCTCGCAAAATGTCGACCGTGGCATGCCAACGACATGCCAATGACATTCCAAGCCTCGCAAAATGTCGACCATGGCATGCCAATGACATGCCAAGGACATGTCAAGCCTCGCAAAATGTCGACCATGGCATGCCAATGACATGCCAAGGACATGTCAAGCCTCGCAAAATGTCGACCGTGGCATGCCAACGACATGCCAATGACATGCCAAGC
Source organism: Pyrus communis (assembly GCF_041283825.1). NCBI lineage: Eukaryota > Viridiplantae > Streptophyta > Magnoliopsida > Rosales > Rosaceae > Pyrus > Pyrus communis. The sequence goes on along the minus strand of NW_028291016.1, from coordinate 141,225 downwards.
CTCGCAAAATGTCGACCATGGCATGCCAATGACATGCCAACCTCGCATCTTGGCACTCAAAAAACTCGGCACTAGCCTCGCCACTAGCCTCGCTTCCTGTCGACAGCAAGCGAGGCTAGCGCCCGCTCTGACATGTCAAATTGCACAGCAAGCATGTCGAAAATCTTCAAACAATGTCAAGTCCCATTTTTATTGATAATTTCCAAGCACAACCCCGACCCCATAGTTAGTATATGATTTTTAGAAGGTCCTCCAACTTACGGATTCGAAAAATCTTGCACGGTTTTTTTTTTACGATTTTTCCAATTTCTCGACTTCAAAAAATAAAATAAAATACTTCCCGTGCTCGAAAAAATCTGAATTTTTTCCTGAAAATCCATTGTATCTATATCTACATCCCTGCAAAAAATCTCGTTCAAATTCCAAGTATTGGGTTTTTTATGGCCCAGTATGACTCCTCGCGAAAGTTGATGTCTCCTCCTGGCAGTGCCATAACAGCATAATATGCTATATAGGGGGGTGGTGCTCCATGCATTTCAAGCAGCCTGCACCATCGCTCTAGGGATGACATTCTCGACCATCATCACGTGTTGCCTCGGTATATATGATGTGTCGGGTTTGGGACATTCCCGCCCATGGTGCCGACGACGGTGGCGGTCACCCCCGCCACCGCCGCCGCCCCCACCACCATGGGTGCGATTTCGTTTTTTTTTTTTTTTTCGAAAAAAAAAAAAAATTTGTTTTCAAACGAAACAAAATCATTTCGTTTTCAAAATAAAATGGGGGACAAAATGGTTTTAAACGGGGTGGAAAACACGTTTTAAAAAAGGGCGGGTGGGAAAAAAATATTTTCTCCTCAAAAAATAGCATGGGATCATTTGTTGCAAGCAGGGGGGTGGGAAAAATTTTGGGGTGGGATTGCATCATGGGGGTGGGAAAAATTTTTGGGGTGGGATTGCATGGGAGCGGGTTGTTTTTTCGACATGCATGTTTTCGACCTTCGGTTGCCCTCGGATTGTTGGATATTAGGGTGGGTTAGGCTTTGGATGAACCAATGCACAGGCTTGTCCCAGGCATGTTAGTGGGTGCACGGCAATGCAGTCCATGGACGTTTGTTTTCCGAAGGGCTCGCCCAGTTCACTACCATGTCGAAGATCGGTCTTTGCGGCGGCGATGAAGAAGTTTGTCCCTCTCTTTCGGTTGTCCCTGCAGAGGAGCTTTGTAA
>NW_028291012.1:52500-57500 GCF_041283825.1 Pyrus communis | reverse complement strand
ATATAGAAATAGATATATAAGATATAACTAATAAAACGGATCTTGTGTTCTGGAATTGGAATCAAAGAAAGATATTTAAAATGGCTCGTATGTTGTGACTTGGAATAAATGTTTCTCGGTAAAGGAAGGGAATAGTAATTTATTCATTCCTAATTTATTCCTATAGAACGTCTAGGAACAAGAAGATTAAATCGGATATATCGACAGATTCCCGCGTAGTCCAAAGAAAAAAAAGATCCAATTTCATCTCTATCGAATTTTAATATCAGAATAGTGGATATAATTATGATGCAATGGGTTAGGTCCACTTACTTTTTATTTTGTTGATTTCTAATCGATTTAATTGGAATAATGGAAAATAGGAAAGGAATAGTAATATTTGAAGATTTAACGAGACGACTTATCCTTACATTCATTATAATATTTAATATAATATTTATAATAATTATATTATTTATTTAATAATAAATAATATATTTTTTATTTAATAATATAATTTTTTATTTAATAATATATTTAATTTATTAAAATAGCAAATTTATAACCATACTATAATTAATTATAATGTTATAATTTTGATTATATATTAAAATATTTAATTATTTAATTATATGGTTTGTTACTTTTTTTTTATTACTTTATTACAAAGATCAACAATATCTTTATTCGCACTTCAAATATGAATACTACTGCCGGAGTTTTATGATTTATGAAAAAAGCAAAGCCCCTTATCGGATTTGAACCGATGACTTACGCCTTACCATGGCGTTACTCTACCACTGAGTTAAAAGGGCTTGTTTGATCCAATTCCTGAATAAAGACACTATGAGTTTAGTATATATACTTATTATAATAGATGTACATAGATATATCTTATAATAAGTATAAGGGTTCATTCAGGAATGAAAAATTTTCTTTATCCAGTAAAAGTAAATTAAATAATTTAATATAATTTAATATAGAGTATATAATATAGGTAAAATAAAAGGTTTATTGATATTGGATTTGATAAATATCAATACAATGAATTGTTTCAAGACTATCCTAATTGACATCATAACTAAATTCATTTGAGTGATACATGTATCCACTAATTTAACATAGATCCAAGATATTTCATTGAATCATTGATAAAGAGATTCGGATAAAGAGATTCGGCGTGGCCTTTGAACCAAACTTTTATCGAAAAAAATTGTATAGAAAGAATCGTGAAAGACGGAAAGATCCTTCGTATCGAGTCATACCATTCCATTATATTGACAATTTTAAAAAACTATTCATACTATGAACATAGTATGATGGCGGTCGTGCAAGTCTGCCCCCATCGTCTAGCGGTTCAGGACATCTCTCTTTCAAGGAGGCAGCGGGGATTCGACTTCCCCTGGGGGTAGGGTACTACGAAAGGAAGTTGATCGTGGATTATCAATAAGCCTGGAATTGATTCTTCCTGGGTCGATGCCCGAGCGGTTAATGGGGACGGACTGTAAATTCGTTGGCAATATGTCTACGCTGGTTCAAATCCAGCTCGGCCCAATAATTTGCCGATCCGCCATGAAATGATATAATATAACCCATTTGTTGCTCTCCAGAAATGCCCGATCCCCCAATCCCAATACGGAAGAAATCCATTTTATGATATATCTATACCACTATTTATTTACTCTCTTTTTACAAGAAATTCTGATCTTGCTAATGATCTAGATTCATATCAGGATCCGTAACTATAAAGAAAGTAAAGTTTAAGGAAAAGAGTAAATAAAAAAAACTTTTTTTGATTGAACGAGTGATTATCCAATTGATTTGGCAATAACGAAAGGATTACTAGTAATACCGGCTGCTCTCACTAAAGTACATATACATATGGGTATCGATATATCACACTCGCAGCTCTGTTACAACACGCCAATTCTAATCGAAATTGAAAGGGTTAGAATGAAATCATAAAAATATGTATACTTTATTTTATTATGGTATTTACTTGGGATTGTAGTTCAATTGGTCAGAGCACCGCCCTGTCAAGGCGGAAGCTGCGGGTTCGAGCCCCGTCAGTCCCGACGAATCCAAATCCAATAAAAAACTATATCAATTCATCTCTCTATTTTTTGTGAAAAGAAGTCCAAATAACATAATTTCATTCCCAACAGCGATCCCTCTTCTTTTTTTCTTTTTCGTTTCACATTTATCATCAACCAAATGGGGGAATTTCCATTTCTTCGACTAGTACCGATTCGATTGATGGGAGAGAGGCATATGTGGATTAGTACAATTATTATATTATTAGCATCAGATTCAGGATTCCACGGGATACCGTACTGGGTCTGGCTTTTTCAATTACTCCCGATCTGTGAAATATGAAATAGAGTAGAGTATTGTATGTTTCCCGGGAGTACATACATAAATGGAATTTGTACAATATAAAATAAATTGAACATAGTTACTGTGTATAGAATAGTATAGAATACTTTTTTTTTAAGATTAAAATAAAAGTATATCCTTTTCGGGCCCTATTTTGTGTAACCTCAATTTCAAATTTTACTAATTTGAAATAATCTATCTCATTCAAATTTCGCATTGAGCTTTTGATATATGCGCCCCATTACTAATCCAATGAAAGAGGATATTCAAAAAATAAAGATCAAACAAGGATCACTTTTTTATTAGCGAGGTAATGCATTTTTTTTTTTTTTTTTTTATTTTATAAGGGTTTTTCCTTGAAAGAACAAACTTTTTAAATTTATATATAAATATATAAAAAAATAGTTAATTTGATGGAATATTCGATTTTTTTATACCGGAATTTGTACTCGTCTTTATCATACTTCTTTTGTTTTCCAAGAAGATTGGATCATTAAAAAAAGGAGTTTATAACTTAGCTCCTTCCTTTTTTTTCATTGAGCTTCTATTGTTTGTTGGGGTTTGTTTAGAACCAATGGTAAGTGGAAAGGCGGTTAGATGATACTTCATCAGATAATTGTACAAAGAGGGCGGTAGGTTATAGAAAAGAAAGAATGGAAAAGAATGATAAATAAATAAAGGAATTATTGATTGTATCGGGAATCAAATTTTGAGTTCAGTATGGATAAAAGATTGTCCTATGTTATACTATTCAATTCTTGACGATGAATCGATTTGATAGCTCCGATATTGTTATTCATGATATTGATCCGATTCGATATCATCGAGATGTAATGCATCCCATTGAATTTCCAGGCGAAAGATTTATTATCTCTATGGGATTAACTCCCGAGTTATTGCGAATTAAAGAAAAATTAAACAATGAGATTATGGAAGTAAATATTCTCGCATTTATTGCTACTGCACTGTTTATTCTAGTTCCTACTGCTTTTTTACTTATAATATACGTAAAAACAGTCAGCCAAGGTGATTAATTTGAATTAAACTTGATTTTTTATTTCTTATCAATAATTGCAGAGAAGAAAAGGATAAAAATTTCGCGTCTTAAATGAAATGGGCAGACTAGAATCAGTCGGATTCTATGAGATACGATAGTATGGTAGAAAGATTCAGATATTTCTTTCTACCATACTATCTAGTATTGTTATTGTAGTGTATAAAGTTGTATTGTAATGCGGGTTAATTTAATATAGATTAATATAGATCAATCTACAATAGTATCATCATATTCCTTTTCTATATATATAGAAATCGATTTAATTACGTATATATAATATATATAGTGATAATGTATATTATATAGTATCCCAATTCTATTTCTTTGCTTTATCTATTTGTATTTAATTTGTGTTGATTTCAATTAAATTAATTTGAAATAATCGAAAGCGACTTTTACGATTAGAATTCCTAGATTTCTGATTATTTTCAATATGAATCCCGATCGAAGAAGTCATTGATTGAGGAGTTGACAAATGATCCATGGGAACTTCTTCGGATTTCGAAAAGGATTAGTAAAACCCGTCGACTTTTAACGTTTGAACCATGATATGAAATGGGTTCAATAAAACAAGCAAAACATAAATAAAATTTCTAAAATAGTAAAACTAAAACAAGCGGCGCAATATGTGACTCGCCCAAGACAATATTTTAGGATGTGCAGTATCTCGTTGGACAACTACTATGTTGTTTCCCAATGTGTATCCACGTAATGGAATAACCGAATTGTTTTCTCTTTGATCTTTGAACAGTAAAGAGGTAAACAAAAAAAAAAAAAAGTTCCGTTCTTCCTCATGGTCCATATCTAACTTTGGTAAGAGTCAGTTCATCGAAATAGAAAATTTATGAAGAATTCAGTTGGAATAAATTCCCTACCATTTGTATTCCTTTTACTTTTTTTACTTTCAAAATACGAACACGGAAATAATTGAAATATTTCTTTGATTGAAAGAGTATTCTTCATATATATTTATTATTCATAGAATACATTACTCAACTAAAATCCAAGAGAATTTCGAAATGAAGATATTTTTCATTTCTATTTCAATTTAAAAATAAAATTTTAAATTGAAATAGTGAAATTTTAAATAAAAAAAACTTTGACGACTTTGCCGAACGATCTATAAAAAAAAGTGATACTGTTTAGTTCCTAAACTCAATTAGTAGTACTTCTAGAGTCCACTCCTTCCCCATACTACTAGTGAAAGGGAAAACGTAAAGACTACCATTAAAGCAGCCCAAGCGAGATTTACTATATCCATGTGAATTATGTCCTCTATCTCTATGAAGGAATTATTCAATTATTGTTCACTAATAAATAATAGGGGAATCACTGGCGCAGAGTCAAAAAGTTATTCTGACCCAACACCGTTGATGAAACAATCCAATAAATCCAATTATAACAAGTTCTTATACGATTTCTAGTATAATTAGAAAAGATTAAGCCCAAGCAAAATATGCGGAAACCCCCTTGGAAGTATCAAAGAAATGATACTAAGATGTAGAAAAAAACCTATTCCTTATTTTGTTGCTCTTCATTTAGTTAAGTAAAAAGTATAAAAATAGAGAAGGAAGATAGATCACCATCT
>NW_028291012.1:42500-45000 GCF_041283825.1 Pyrus communis | reverse complement strand
TCGTCGAGGTATTTGTGCAAATAGGTATAATCCATGTAATCGCAGAAATTATCAAAATAAAAGAATTGATGATAATAACTATAAGTATACGAAAGAACCTTTTTTTTGTAATTCCTATGATGCAATTGGAGCTTATCGGCAGAAAAGAATCAATTTAGATAGCCCTTTGTGGCTCCGGTGGCGACTAGATCAACGCGTTATTACTTCAAGAGAAACTCCCATCGAAGTTCACTATGAATCTTTGGGTACCTATCATGAGATTTATGGGCACTATCTAATAGTAAGAAGTATAAAAAAAGAAATTATTTGTATATACGTTCGAACCACAGTTGGTCATATTTCTCTTTATCGAGAAATCGAAGAAGCTATCCAAGGGTTTTGCCGAGCCTACTCATATGGTACCTAATCATATGGTATCTAAACTAAGTAATTCTATGACACCCGTGTCATTTTGGGTTTCTCCAGTTCACCTAGGACTATAGTTCCTGAATTTCTATGCGAATCAAGATCGAGAAAAGGAAGTTTTCCAATCATTGACTCAAACCCATTGTCGAACCCCACTCAGCGGAATAGGGAGGTACTTATGGCAGAACGGGCCAATCTGGTCTTTCACAATAAAGTGATAGATGGAACTGCTATTAAACGACTTATTAGTAGATTAATAGATCACTTCGGAATGGCATATACATCACACATCCTGGATCAAGTAAAAACTCTGGGGTTCCGACAAGCCACTGCTACATCCATTTCATTAGGAATTGATGATCTTTTAACAATACCTTCTAAGGGGTGGCTAGTCCAAGATGCTGAACAACAAAGTTTTATTTTGGAAAAACACCATCATTATGGAAATGTACACGCGGTAGAAAAATTACGCCAATCTATTGAGATATGGTATGCGACAAGTGAATATTTGCGACAAGAAATGAATCCTAATTTTAGGGAATGACCGACCCCTTTAATCCAGTCCATATGATGTCCCTTTTCGGGAGCTAGAGGAAATGCCCAAGTACACCAATTAGTAGGTATGAGAGGATTAATGTCGGATCCACAAGGACAAATGATTGATTTACCTATTCAAAGTAATTTACGTGAAGGACTGTCTTTAACAGAATATATCATTTCTTGTTACGGAGCCCGAAAAGGGGTTGTGGATACTGCTGTACGAACATCGGATGCTGGATATCTTACACGCAGACTTGTTGAAGTAGTTCAACACATTGTTGTACGTAGAACAGATTGCGGCACCATACGAGGCATTTCTGTGAGTCCTCAAAATGGGATGATGCCGGAAAGAATTTTTATACAAACATTGATTGGCCGTGTATTAGCAGACGATATATATATAGGCCCACGATGCATTGCCGTTCGAAATCAAGATATTGGGATTGGACTTGTCACTCGATTCATAACCTTTCAAACACAACCAATATCTATCCGAACCCCCTTTACTTGTAAGAGTACATCTTGGATCTGCCGATTATGTTATGGCAGGAGCCCCACTCATGGCGACCTGGTCGAATTGGGAGAAGCTGTAGGTATTATTGCGGGTCAATCTATTGGAGAACCGGGCACTCAACTAACATTAAGAACTTTTCATACCGGTGGAGTGTTCACAGGGGGTACTGCAGAACATGTACGAGCCCCTTCTAATGGAAAAATAAAATTCAACGAGGATTTGGTTCATCCCACACGTACACGTCATGGGCACCCTGCTTTTCTATGTTATATAGACTTGTATGTAACTATTGAGAGTGAAAATCTTATACATAACGTGACTATTCCACCCAAAAGTTTGATTTTAGTTCAAAATGATCAATACATAGAATCAGAACAAGTGATTGCTGAGATTCGCGCGGGAGCATATACTTTAAATTTTAAAGAGAGGGTTCGAAAACATATTTATTCTGATTCAGAGGGAGAAATGCACTGGAGTACTGATGTATACCATGCGCCGGAATTTACGTATAGTAATGTACATCTTTTACCAAAAACAAGTCATTTGTGGATATTATCAGGAGGTTCGTGCAGATCCAGTGCAGTCCCTTTTTCACTCCACAAGGATCAAGATCAAACGAACGTTCATTCTCTTTCTGCTGAAGGAAGATATTTTTCTAGCCTTTCAGTAAATACAGTAAATAATGATCAAGTGAAACACAACAGTTTGAATCTTTCTGGTAAAAAAGAAAGTAGTATTCCTGATTATTCAGAATTTAATCGAATCATATATACGAGTCATTGTAATCTCATACTTCCTACTATTCTCCATGATAATTCTGATGTTTTTTTATTGACAAAGAGGCGAAGAAATAGATTCATCATTCCATTCCAATCGATTCAAGAACGAGAGAAAGAACTAATGCCCCGTCCCGGTATTTCGATTGAAATACCCATAAATGGTATTTTTCGTAGAAATAGTATTCTTGCTTATTTCGATGATCCTCAATACAGAAGAAAGAGTTCGGGAATTACTAAATATGGAACCATAGGGTTGCATTCA
>NW_028291012.1:25000-32500 GCF_041283825.1 Pyrus communis | reverse complement strand
AATGTATTCAGAACAACCCGCTTTCTAGACGATCCCTATAGAAAAGAGGGGGATTATATTATAACAACCTTTCTAGTTACTTCGTTCTCTATTTCTATGTGAGAGAATCCTTAGGAAAAGCATTTTGTTTCTACCGAGCTAAAACAATTTGTCGATGTCTCTAGTAAACCAAAGTCATTGTTTAATAGCCATTTTGCTTCAATTTCCGTAATACAAATTAAAGATTTAGTTACGATTAGAAAGCCACTTTCTATCTTTATCCATGGATCCTTTACTCATACTTATTCTATTGATCTAATAAAAAAAAAAAAATTTATGTTTCGTAATCTCATAATCCAATTTTTCAATTTTTAATTGATTCTTGGATACAAATCACGAGAATGTATATTCTTCCTCGAATTTTTCATTGAGAGGTAAAGGATTAAATCCTTTTAAGAAATAAAGTTTTTGGTCGGAATGAAATATTAATCAAACCGAAAGAACCCTTAACTATATAAAGGATTATAGAACGAATCACACTTTTACCACTAAACTATACCCGCTACAATCCGATTATTGTATATAAATGAACCTTTTGTCGAACAAGAAAATGGGTCGTAATAAAAGTTAAAAGAGAAAAAAGAAAGGATAGGATCATAAAATAATCATGAAAAATTAGAAGCGTTTACGTGTTGTATCAGAGAACCCAATGAGATTCGGAAAAGAGAATTCATTAAATTTCAATAACTAAAACTAAATAACAAGTGTTTTTTGCCGGAGGTTTTGACCTAGACGTCTCGACAAAACTACTTAAGCCATAACATACATGAAAATGTATTGTGCAAGAATCCACAGCTCCCTTTTTGTTATTTATTTACTTTACTAAAATAAAAGGAATAAAGAAAATAAAGAATAAATATAAAAAATTAAGATAAGAAACGACACTTTGATTCGATATCATTTGATTCTATATCATAGAAATCAAAAGAGTTTTTATTTTTCCAATCGTAATAACAAGCAAGTATTTTAGTTTTCAAATAAAAAAAAAATTATTTATGATTCGTTGGAACAATAAATGGCGGGCCCGGCCTGGTCAGTACTTAGCCGGGCCGTGGAACTAAAAAGCACTCGCGGATGAAAAAAAATATTATGAAGGGCTCTTTCAATCCTTATTTTTTATAATGTAACATAGTATTATCCTTTTTCAATTGGGAGGAGAGATGGCTGAGTGGACTAAAGCGTCGGATTGCTAATCCGTTGTACGAGTTTTTCGTACCGAGGGTTCGAATCCCTCTCTTTCCGTTTTTGTTGATGACTTGGTAATTTCTTTCAAATTTTTCGCGAGCTCTTTTTATTTTTAATATTTAATAGTTAATAGTAAAAAATGTGTAATAGATAAAATCCTACTAAGAACATTTAAAAATCAAGCAAGGAAAACAAAAACTTATCTTTTATTCTTCACGTCCAGGATTACGTCCTGGATCATTAGACAGGAATCCGAAAAATAAAGAGAGAAACAAAGAATATCACTACCGTGTAAACAAATAGTTTGAGAGTAAGCATTAACATAATCTCCAAGATTTTTTTTAGTAAAAAAGAGAATAGATTCTCCGTTTTTATACCGCATACCCTACTATTTTTTTTTTATTTTGACACCAAGAAATAAAGTGGGGTGATCCAGATTTTTCGCGGTTGTACAAGAATTTCAATATTTGAATTGAGGGTGTAAGACTTATCTGATCTTATCAATTCTTTTCTTTGAATTTTTTTTTTTTCAATAAATCATGAATTGTCTAGACATTATTAAATTAAAGATATCATCGAAAACTTACAGCAGCTTGCCAAACAAAGGCTAAGAGAAAAAAAAACAGGGGTATTACTGGCATAACATCTACGATTGGATTTAAAAAAGCGTAGGCCTCGGGCAATTTGGCGACGAAAAACTACTTGAATAAAGAGCAGAATTAAGACAGATACAGATCAAACTAAATATATTAAGCATAACAAACATTTTGTCTTGAGGATAATTGTATTTTATTTATTTTGATTGGAGTTATTAATAAATTGAGTTTTTTATTATTTTATTATTATTTTTATTATTTTATTATTATAAATATGTTATTATTCATAGAAAAAGAAAATGAATAAAAAGAAAATAAGATAGACCAAAAAAACTTTCTTTGATTTGAACTCACCCAATCAAAAATCCTTCAATTCTCAAATCAAAAGAGAATAGAATAAACCATACTTTCATACAATATCTTAATTGAATTATATGTAATGATCAATAAATTCTGTTTAATTCTACGCCTACATGTATAAAAATTCTAGTAATCTATTTTATAGATAATAGATATTTAGACTTGAGTTGACGAACAACCAGTACCAATATTAGTGTTTATTAGTGTCGACTAGAAATGGGGCGTGGCCAAGTGGTAAGGCAACGGGTTTTGGTCCCGCTATTCGGAGGTTCGAATCCTTCCGTCCCAGAACATACCTGACCCACGATCATTTTATTAATCTATAATTTTATTAATCTATAATAAAAATAAAATATATATCTATATCATAATCTATATCATAATAAAATAGATCAAAATAAAGATTGTCTTTTCGACCAGTCTTCCGTTTAAGAGTATAATATTGTTATAGAATGTGATTCTTATTTCTTTATAGAATGTGATTCTTATTTCTTTTTTTTTTTTTTTTTTATTAATCATTCATGGTTTAATCCAATATGGATTTATCTTTCTCTTAATGATGATAAAAAGCGAATGGTACTTACTGTAAAACCTTATGCAAATAATGATATAGGGTAGGAAACTATTCAATCAATTAAATCTTTTTAATGATTTCTTATGAGTTCTTGGTACTCTAAGAAGTGTGAAATTGTTGAATTTATCCTATCACGTTACTTGAAGATAATTTATCCTATCACGTTACTTGAAGATAGAGATTCAAAATAACTTGTTTATTCGTGTTTATTTATTCATGTTATGTTAGTTATAATTAAAAAAAAATTATAAACAATGGGGTTAAATTGATTGAATTCTTGTTTGAGACTTCGTCATACATTATCCATTCTTCATATAGAAGAAAAAAGTATAGATTATTATGTACCGACCGAACCGATGATTATTCACGATTCCATAATTGAATCAATTACATACTGGTTCCAAACGGAAGGAATGTTATGGTAAAACTTCGTTTAAAACGATGTGGCAGAAAGCAACGTGCGACTTGAAGGACATGATCAGCTGTGGATTCTTACATCCACCACTTTTTTATATTATATAGGAACGAAAGTGCTCTTGGCTCGACATCATTTGTTCTGTTCCACTGGAACCCTCATTTTGAGAGTGTTGCCATGTAAATAGTACACGATGGAGCTCGAGTAGAACGTATTGATTAATTTCTCAAGGGCAAGAATCTAAGGTTAGTATCGATCAATAAATTGGAACAACTTCGTAAGTATATTTTAGATATATAAATCTAAGGATCCAATTCGATAAAATTTAAAAGTTAATTTTGTTGGAATTGGTAAAACTCTTTTGATCAAATTAAAAGTAAAGTGTATTACGTAGGAATCAACCATTCATACGATTCTTTGATAGAAAGAAATCACAAAAAATGGTATGTTGCTGCCGTTTTGAAACGATTTAAAGATCACCGAAGTAATGTCTAAACCCAATGATTCAAGGCAAAGATAAAGATCCTGGAACAAGGAAATACCGTTTTCAATTGTCTCAACAACTAGATCGTATTTAAGAATCAAAATAGATTCTAAAGGAGACAGACAAAAAGGGATAGAGACCACTCAATAAATTTAATACCTAAAAGGTTTCTTTTGAATTATTTGAGAGTTATTCAACTTGAGTTATGAGGATACAAATAATTTTTTTTTTTTTTTGGGGGGGGGGGACTACGAAAAAGTATTTAAACTAAAATCAATAATATAATGAATTATGAATTTGATGATTTTATGGATCTATTTGATATTATGATTCTATACATAGACATAATTTAGACATAGACATAATTTAAGAATTTTCTCGAGCCGTACGAGGAGAAAACTTCTTATACGTTTCTAGGGGGGGGGGAGTATTGTTCATCTATCCCAATGAGCCATTTATCGAATCGTTGCAATTGATGTTCGATCCCGACAGAGGGAAGAGATCTTCGTAAAGTGGGTTTTTATGACCCGATAAAGAATCAAATCTATTTAAATGTTCCTGCTATTCTATATTTCCTTGAAAAAGGTGCTCAACCTACAGGAACTGTTCATGATATTTCAAAAAGGGCGGGGGTTTTTACGGAACTTCGCCCTAATCAACAAATAAAATTCAATTAATGAAATAAAAAAAATGTGGATGATTTGTATATAGCCTTGTATAACCTTTTTGTTTCTTTGCTATTTCCTCTTTTGTTCTATTTATATCATACTAAATTTATTAATATCATACTAAATTTATTATTGTTACTATAAAAGAGTGTCTTTTATAACGACAAAAATCTATTTCTATTTTATTGATATAAATTTTATTGATATATATAAAATAGATAGAAAAAGATTAAGTGAATAAATAAAAGAAGTAATCGGGTCTATAAATATAAAATTTTGAGATTACTGTCAATGAGTTAAGGAACAAATAAAAAAACACAAAGGATTTCACTTGCTTATTTTAGTGAATAAACCTCATTTTTTTTACTAAAATTTTTTTTTCCACCAATATTGTATCAATGTTGTGTTGTATAGAAATATTATATATAGTGCCAATCCAACACAAGTCCTTAGTTTTTTTTTTTTTTTTTTTCGTATTTTTTCTTAGAATTCTAATTGTCTAATTGATTGAAATTGGAATTGTTAGTTATATTTATAAATTGTTTTTTCTTTTGTATTCTTTTCTCAACATTCATATTGACAACAGTGTATCAAATAAATATAATCCGATCGTGGATAAAAGGATCCATTTCTATCTCCGTCCCATAGCTTTTATTTCATTCAAATAATGGGTTCTTGTATTTTCTGTGATACAAGAAGTCTTTTTTTGATTAAGATTAAACTCAATAAAATCTATATATACTATAGAATTAATGGATGACATAAGAGACAAGGAGCTATTTATAAATATTTTACTTTATCCCTATTTTTATCTGAGAATTTTTTCATCGGATCTGTTCATTTTTATTATGTTCAGAATCTAATCAATTAGAATTTTAAAAATTTGTGCTATTTTAATGTTTTGATTGGTTTGGATTGCGTTGTGCAATTCAATCTTTTTTTTATTGAGATTCCGATTGTATCTACACATTCTAATTATTTTATTTGGGTTGCTAACTCAACGGTAGAGTACTCGGCTTTTAAGTGCGGCTAGCATCTTTTACACATTTGTATGAAGCAAAAGATTCGTCCATACCATCGGTAGAGTTTGTAAGACCACGACTGATCCTGAAAGGAATGAATGGAAAAAGCAGCATGTCGTATCAATGGATAATTCTAAGAATATTTCATTCTTACCGAATAGGTCCAAAACCTTATTATAATTGTTTGAATTCTTGTCGTGTAATAAAAAAATGAATTTGGTCGAGTGAATAAATGGGTAGAGCCCTAACTACGGTTCCAATTATAGGGAAACAAAAAGTAATGAGCTTCTGTTCTTAATTTTTGAATGATTACCCGATCTAATTAGACGTTAAAAATATATTAGTGCTTAATACGGGAAAAACTTTTCCCATGAGTGGATTATAAATTTCTTATGAGTCCTAATTATTAGCTATTACCCATTATGGGGTAGAGATAAATGTGTAGAAGAAGGCAGTATATTGATAAAGATTTTTCAAAATCAAAAGAGCGATTGGATTGAAAAAATAAAGGACTTCTAACCATCTTGTTACCCTAGAACGAACATAAATCAATTAGATGGAAAAAGAGAGGCTAGAGAGTCCGTTGATGAGTCTTACTTGTTCCGAGGTATTTTCTTACTATAATACCTTGTTTTGACTGTATCGTACTATGTATCATTTGATAACCCAATAAATCACCTATTTCTTTTCTTGTTCACATTAAAAATGGAAGAATTTCAAGGATATTTAGAACTAGATAGATATCAGCAACATGACTTCCTATACCCACTTATCTTTCGGGAGTATATTTATGCACTTGCTCATGATCATGGTTTAAATAGATCGATTTTGTTGGATAATGTAGGTTATGACACTAAATATAGTTTACTAATTATAAAACGTTTAATTAGTCGAATGTATCAACAGAATCATTTGATAATTTCCGCTAATGATTCTAACCAAAAAAAATTTTTTGGGTACAACAAAAATTTGTATTCTCAAATGATGTCGGAGGGATTTGCAGTCATTGTGGAAATTCCGTTTTCCCTACGATTAGTATCTTCCTTAGAGGCGACAGAAATCGTAAAATCTTATAATTTACGATCAATTCATTCAATATTTCCTTTTTTAGAGGACAAATTCCCACATTTAAATTATGTATCAGATGTACTAATACCCTACCCCATTCATCTGGAAATCTTGGTTCAAACCCTTCGCTATTGGGTGAAAGATCCCTCTTCTTTACATTTATTACGACTCTTTCTTCACGAGTATTATAATTGGAATAGTCTTATTACTCCAAAAAAAATTCTTTTTTCAAAACGTAATACACGATTATTCTTGCTCCTATATAATTCTCATGTATGTGAATACGAATCCATTTTACTTTTTCTTCGTAATCAATCTTCTCATTTACGATTAACCTCTTCTGGTATCTTTTTTGAGCGAATACATTTCTATGAAAAAAAAAAATATCCTGTGGAAGAAGTCTTCATTAATGATTTTCCGGCCGCCATCTTATGGTTCTTCAAGGATCCTTTTATGCATTATGTTAGATATCAAGGAAAATCTATTCTGTCTTCGAAGGATACCCCTCTTCTAATGAATAAGTGGAAATATTATCTTGTCAATTTATGGCAATGTCATTCTTATGTGTGGTCTCAACCAGGAAGGATTTATATAAACCAATTATCCAAGCATTCCCTTGATTTTTTGGGTTATTTTTCAAGTATGCGACCAAACCTTTCGGTGGTACGGGGTCAAATGTTAGAAAATTCATTTATAATGGATAATGCTATGAAGAAGCTTGATACATTAGTTCCAATTATTCCTTTGAT
Organism: Pyrus communis; assembly: GCF_041283825.1. Lineage (NCBI taxonomy): Eukaryota > Viridiplantae > Streptophyta > Magnoliopsida > Rosales > Rosaceae > Pyrus > Pyrus communis. The sequence goes on along the minus strand of NW_028291012.1, from coordinate 25,340 downwards.
TGGATCATTGGCTAAAGTGAAATTTTGTAACGCATTAGGGCATCCTATTAGTAAGTCCACCTGGGCAGATTCGTCGGATTTTGATATTATCGACCGATTTGTGCATATATGCAGAAATCTTTCTCATTATTACAGTGGATCCTCAAGAAAAAAGAGTTTGTATCGAATAAAATATATACTTCGACTTTCTTGTGTTAAAACTTTGGCTCGTAAACACAAAAGTACTGTACGAACTTTTTTGAAAAGATTAGGTTATAAATTATTGGACGAATTCTTTACGGAAGAAGAACGGATTCTTTCTTTAATCTTCCCAAGAGCTTCTTATACTTTGAAGAAGTTT
>NW_028291010.1:427500-437500 GCF_041283825.1 Pyrus communis | reverse complement strand
GAATGCTACTACTTAGACGCGAGAACCAGTGACACCATATGCTCATACCAAATTCAAACTCCACAATTGAAATACATAACACTCAAGATTGAAGTCACGGGTTGTAATGGGGCTTGGGGCGTGTGGATAACAAAGAAGGGATATGGAAAACAACGGTTCTTAAAGAAATAGTGAGCAAGGCAATTGAATCAACTTAGAATTCACTTTTGAATGAAAACTCAACTTTGGAACAAAAAGGGAGACAATTTAGGGCCAGAATTGGTGTTTTGAGCCCTTACTTCAATCACTCATTCTTTCATTTTTTTCAAGCTTTTTTTTTTTCTTTCTTTTCTTTTCTGTTTTTTTTTTTTTCTTTTGAAACTCAAAACATACTTAAGAACAAGCATTCCTTCTCCCACACTCATTTTCTTGCATAATGTAACTCAAAAGGAATTCATTTAAGTCATGCTCACTATCTTCTAAGAACAAGGGTGTGGATTGTCCTAAACTAGGCTAGGTGAGGAAAATGTGGGTAAACAAAGAATAAATGCTACACAAGGCTCAACGGGGTTAAAACTTATAACAAATACGAAATATGGGAAGTGAGGCTATTTGGCTATGGTGGCAACTACACAACTTCATCTTGATATATGTTATGCAAATCAATAACATGCTTTGAATGAAATGGGCATGAGTTCTAGCATTTGGAACTATATGATGAAACGCCTTCTAAGTAGTAACCAAGCAAAGAATAATGAGATCATGCAACGACTTTAGAAAACAAGAAATCACAGATTATACTCTCCAAAGAACGTTATAGGCTTAAGTCTCTCAGGGTTGTAGCGTTTGTTTGAGTTCCTTCCTTCAAGCATGTTACAAAAACGAATTTTTCTTTTATGATTGCATGTGAAGTCATACATTATAACCATAATCAAGCATATACCAAGAGTAAATCAAACTTTTCTCCATGTTTATAACTCTTTTCAACAGTCATGCAATTAGAAACCAAATCCTTATTATTGTGTTGGAAGGTGACCTACGACACAAAAACGACTCAAAACACTCTTTTTAGGCTTTTCAAAACATGTTTTTCAAATTTTTATGTGATTTTCAAAATTTTAAGTCACAGATTTTAGTCATCTTCACACTTAAGTACATTCTTAATCATAGTCACCATATACTAGTTCACAATTAAGCATTTAAAACCATGTTTTGAATGTAGTAACATGCCTTAGAGAATTTGCTCAATTCCTTACAAGATATGCACTCGATTTTCACTCAGAATTTCTAACTACACACCCTAATCTAGTCATATGTGAGAAGATTGATGTAAACATGAAAACGAACACTCACATATATGTATCACAAAGAACGCAATTTCTGGAGTTAATAAGCATGTTTAGATATGATCTCATGAATGGAATGCTACTACTTAGACGCGAGAACCAGTGACACCATATGCTCATACCAAATTCAAACTCCACAATTGAAATACATAACACTCAAGATTGAAGTCACGGGTTGTAATGGGGCTTGGGGCGTGTGGATAACAAAGAAGGGATATGGAAAACAACGGTTCTTAAAGAAATAGTGAGCAAGGCAATTGAATCAACTTAGAATTCACTTTTGAATGAAAACTCAACTTTGGAACAAAAAGGGAGACAATTTAGGGCCAGAATTGGTGTTTTGAGCCCTTACTTCAATCACTCATTCTTTCATTTTTTTCAAGCTTTTTTTTTTTCTTTCTTTTCTTTTCTGTTTTTTTTTTTTCTTTTGAAACTCAAAACATACTTAAGAACAAGCATTCCTTCTCCCACACTCATTTTCTTGCATAATGTAACTCAAAAGGAATTCATTTAAGTCATGCTCACTATCTTCTAAGAACAAGGGTGTGGATTGTCCTAAACTAGGCTAGGTGAGGAAAATGTGGGTAAACAAAGAATAAATGCTACACAAGGCTCAACGGGGTTAAAACTTATAACAAATACGAAATATGGGAAGTGAGGCTATTTGGCTATGGTGGCAACTACACAACTTCATCTTGATATATGTTATGCAAATCAATAACATGCTTTGAATGAAATGGGCATGAGTTCTAGCATTTGGAACTATATGATGAAACGCCTTCTAAGTAGTAACCAAGCAAAGAATAATGAGATCATGCAACGACTTTAGAAAACAAGAAATCACAGATTATACTCTCCAAAGAACGTTATAGGCTTAAGTCTCTCAGGGTTGTAGCGTTTGTTTGAGTTCCTTCCTTCAAGCATGTTACAAAAACGAATTTTTCTTTTATGATTGCATGTGAAGTCATACATTATAACCATAATCAAGCATATACCAAGAGTAAATCAAACTTTTCTCCATGTTTATAACTCTTTTCAACAGTCATGCAATTAGAAACCAAATCCTTATTATTGTGTTGGAAGGTGACCTACGACACAAAAACGACTCAAAACACTCTTTTTAGGCTTTTCAAAACATGTTTTTCAAATTTTTATGTGATTTTCAAAATTTTAAGTCAAAACACACTAAACACACTTAAAAAACAGCAAGAAACAACATTTGAAGTTTATGGTGGATAAAACCCTACGAATTTGCATCAAAACACTTTAATAATTCCCCCACACTTAAATCAAACATTGTCCTCAATGTTAAAAACCACACTAAACACAAACAAACATATAAACAGCAATTAAACATACTAAACATGGCAGAATGTATCTAACAAAAATAAGAGTTTAGAAATGCAAATCTGGTTGTGGAGTGTTCGTTCCATCTTCTCCTTGATCATTGCAGTGAGGCTTGGATCTTTGTGATTCCACAGGCTTACTCTTGAACTGCGCTGCTCCCATCGTTGATTTTCCTTTGTGCTACTCTTGAACTGGGCAGCAGGCTTCCTTTGGTTTCCCCCGAAGGTCTGAGCTTCCTCCTCTTATCTGTTTCTTTGTTCAATCTCTCCAATTCGTATTGAAGAGGGTTAGAGGATAGCTCGGCAAAGCTAGGTAAGCAACCAGGGAATAGAGTCCATATAGACTCCAAGTGCCGGCTGATTGCTTCTTTCACTTTGCCATGCAAATAATATCAAGGACAAAGGAAAAGACAGGGAAAGAGCATGATATGAGATACCTTTGCTTTTGCCCTTGATGATATGAGATACCTTTGCTTTTGCAGAAGCGGTGAATGAATCAGCACATGTATTTGTGGTGCTGTTTCCTCCTGGGTCATCTGTACTCCAGGCATCTGGTATCATCTTTGGGGAAAAAAAAAGAATGGAGTATTTTGAAAAGCTTTGCTGGGAGTGCGCCCTCGGAGGTGAGAAAGAGTTGGGCATTTTCTTCAGTTCTGCTTTGCCAAAAAAAAAATGAAGGTCGACATATATAGGGAATTCAATAGCAAGTGGTGATACTGTGCTTTTACCGTTGTCGACAAACATTTTAATCCCGCAAATCCGGCTTTTTGGAATAGTGACGACTCTTCGATCTTTGAAGACGCCTCTTCGATAAAGCTGCACGCGTTTTCTGAAAAGCAGATAAAGCGTCGCCGAACTTTGCGCTTGTCGGCTAAAGACGTGTAGTTGCGATGATGGCCTCCACGTGTTGAACGCGATTTCTGAAAAGCCGAGGCTTTTTTGAATTTGTGGACGCGTTGCCTTGGCTTTTTATAGAGCTATCGATCACCGCCAACTCACACACTCTGAAGATTTTCCATTCTTGAAACTCGTCTCCGGCCCTTTGAAAATCTACTCCGTCCACCTCTTCTCTTTTAGCTTCGTGAACAATGGCTAGCTCATCCAACCCATCAAACCTTTGCTTAGATTTGAGTCTAAGCAGTGATCCGGTCGCGTCTCATCAGGGTAAGGTATGGTGCCCGTCTTTCTTATCTTCCCATGGCCCTCTTACAGATGAGGACTCTGTGATGACGGATCCCACAACAGCTACGATAGTGGCTCGGAACCTCCTCACTCCCAAAGACAGTCAGCTGCTTTCAGGACGGTCCGATGAGTTGGCCGTTCAAGAATCCCTGGCTCTGAGTGTTCAGTGCACTGGCTCTGTGTCCAACATGGGCCAACGCCTCCTTGCTCGCTCCCGTCAGGTTGAATCTTTGATGGCGGAGGTGGAGAACCTGAAACAAGAGATCAAACAACTTAAGTTCGAGAATAGAACTTTGCATGTGCTTGCCAATAACTATTCGTCGGGCATGAAGAGGAAGCTTGATGAGATGCAAGAATCTCAAGGTCGGATGCAAAGTGACCGTCAACGGCTTGCGTCTTTCTTCCAGGGGCACCTCTTTCCTGGGTCATCCAGCGTTCCGCCAAGTATTGGGGCCTGGAATGCTCAATATCCTATGCCTCCCGCTCCTATGCCTCTTGCTCCGATGCCTCCTGCTCCGATGCCTCCTGCTTCGATGCCTTCTGCTTCTAGAGTTTTGCCTCGTGGTGGGTCTTCACGCAAACAAAAACAAAAACAACCTTTGTGAAGCTCCATTTGTTAGATACATTTGTAATTTCTCAAAAATTAATGAACAAGCTCTTTTTTTTTTTTTTTTTTTTTTTTTTTTTTTTTTTTTTTTTTTGGATTACAATCACTCGGAAATCAATGAACAAGGTTTATTCACTGTATTGGGTTGCCTCCCCAGTAGCGCTTTCTTTTACGTCTTGCAGCCGGACGAAGAATCCATTTACTCCAAATTGGAGCCTACGGTACCCAAGGGGGTGTCATCCACGGTGTGCTCCACAAAGTTCTCATAATAGGCCTTCAAACGATGCCCGTTCACCTTGAACTCTTGACCTGTTTTGAAGCTACGAACTTGGACTGCACCATGAGGAAAAACGTTAGTAATAACAAAGGGTCCAATCCAACGTGAACGTAACTTACCCGGAAATAGACGAAGACGAGAATTAAACAACAACACTTTCTGTCCAACAGAGAAGGACTTGGTGCGAATCATCTTATCATGAAAGGCCTTCGTCTTTTCCTTGTAAAGGCGAGCATTCTCATAAGCTTCATTCCGTATCTCCTCAAGTTCATTCAATTGAAGCTTACGATGAATTCCCGCTGCATCCACATCCATGTTGAACTTCCTCACGGCCCAATGAGCCTTGTGCTCCAACTCCACAGGTAAGTGACATGGCTTGCCATAAACAAGCCGAAAGGGAGACATTCCTATGGGTGTTTTGTAGGCGGTCCTATAAGCCCATAATGCATCTTCTAGCCTTAAGCTCCAATCTTTTCTTGTTGGACCCACTGTCTTCTCAAGAATCTGTTTTATCTCCCGATTCGACACCTCGGCTTGCCCGCTTGTTTGAGGATGATAGGGTGTGGACACCCTATGTGTAACGTTGTACTTCTTGAGCAAGGCTTCAATTGTACGATTACAGAAATGTGAGCCTTCATCACTTATAAGAACTCGAGGCATTCCGAACCTAGCAAAAATGTTAGACTTCACAAAATCTGCAACTACCTTGGAATCGTTAGTACGGGTGGCTTTTGCTTCCACCCATTTGGAAACATAATCCACCACTAACAAGATATAGAGAAAACCATGTGATGAAGGAAAAGGACCCATAAAATCAATGCCCCACACATCAAATATTTCAACAGAAAGTATAGGGGTTTGTGGCATTTGATCCTTAGCATTTATATTACCCATTCTTTGACACCGATCACATGTAAGGCAAAACGTCCTAGCATCCCTAAAGATGGTTGGCCAATAAAACCCACATTCTAAGACTTTAAGGGCAGTGCGTTGGGTGCCAAAATGTCCCCCACATGCATATGAATGACAAAATGTTAAAATAGATTGAAACTCAGATTCATTCACACAACGTCGGACAATCTGATCGGGACAAAATTTCCAAAGGTACGGGTCATCCCAAACATAAAACCTAGCATCCTTTCTAAGCTTATCACATTGATTCCTATTAAGTGTGCTAGGGGTACGTTTAGACACCAAAAAGTTCACCAAATCTGCGTACCAAGGCTCACTTACCTGGATAGACATTAATTGTTCATCGGGAAAGGTTTCAGAAATTGGCATTGCTTCCTCATGCACCATTCGGCTTAGGTGGTCAGCCACCACATTCTCCACGCCCTTCTTATCCCGAATCTCAATGTCAAACTCTTGTAGAAGCAACATCCATCGAATCAATCTAGGCTTGGCCTCCTTTTTCGTGAGCAAATATTTGAGAGCTGCATGATCAGTAAAAATAACAACTTTAGTACCAAGTAAGTAAGATCGGAACTTATCTAATGCAAAAACCACAGCAAGTAATTCTTTCTCAGTGGTTGAATAATTTAATTGAGCATCATTTAGTGTCCTAGAAGCATAATAGATGGCGTGGGATTGCTTATTCTTCCTTTGACCCAAAACAGCCCCTATTGCATAATCGGATGCATCACACATGAGCTCGAAAGGCAACGTCCAATCAGGTGGAAGGATGATAGGTGCCGTGGTAAGCTTGTTCTTGAGAAGCTTGAATGCCTTCTCACACTCCTCGTTGAACTCAAACGTCACTTCTTTTTGCAGGAGACGGCATAAGGGTTGTGCAATCTTGGAGAAATCTTTGATAAATCGCCTATAGAATCCTGCATGGCCAAGGAAAGAACGAACCTCTCTAACAGAAGTAGGAGAGGGTAAGTAACGTACAAGATCTATTTTAGACTTATCAACTTCAATTCCTTTTTCAGAGATGATATGACCCAAAACTATGCCTTGTTTAACCATAAAATGACATTTTTCCCAATTTAAAACAAGGTTAGTTTCCACGCATCTTTTCAGGATTAAAGTAAGATTATGCAAGCAATCATCAAATGAGTCCCCGAAGACACTAAAATCATCCATAAATACTTCAATTATCTTTTCAACATAATCTGAGAATATACTTATCATGCATCGTTGAAAAGTGGCTGGTGCATTGCATAAACCAAATGGCATACGACGATATGCAAAAGTACCAAATGGACAAGTAAAGGTAGTTTTTTCTTGATCATTTGGCGCTATGACAATTTGATTATATCCCGAATAACCATCAAGAAAGCAATAAAAAGAATGACCGGCTAACCTTTCAAGCATTTGATCAATGAATGGCAAAGGGAAGTGATCTTTCCTTGTTGCAGTATTTAGCTTCCTGTAATCAATACAGACACGCCAACCTGTTTGGATACGGGTTGGCACAAGCTCTTGTTCTTCATTCTTCACCACCGTGACTCCGGACTTCTTCGGAACAACCTGCACAGGTGACACCCAACGACTATCAGAAATAGGATATATAACACCACAATCAAGCAATTTTATAACCTCCTGTTTTACTACTTCCAACATGGGTGGATTAAGGCGACGTTGAGCTTCACGAGATGGCTTGGCTCCCTCCTCCAAAAGGATGCGATGCATGCACGTGGTGGGACTAATGCCTTTGATATCCGCCAAGGTCCATCCAATGGCAGATTTGTGCTCCTTTAACACCCTTATCAACTTGTCTTCTTCTTGGGCCGTGAGTGATGAGGAGACAATGACGGGCAATGTCTCGTTGTCTCCCAGAAAGACGTACTTTAAATGATCGGGCACTGGTTTAAGCTCAAGTACGGGTGCCTGAATCGCTGAGGGTAACAACTTATTAGTGAGAACTGAAATTGAAATTGGGTTAGAAGGCTTACCATGGTGTTGAGGTTGTGACTCAAGGGCAGCCACTATCTCGGCCTCCTCCACACTTCTAGGTACGGCAAAACCAGATTTTTGCCCAATTCCTTGTGCAAGTGTTGTTTCAAGTGTATCCCTCTCCAAAGAATCGAGAAAATCCTGCGCCAAATCATCAATTATATCAATAGAAAAGCATGAATGGTCCTCAATAGGGTATTTCATGGAATCAGAAAGATTAAAATTAACAACTTCCCCATCGAATTCCATGGACAAAGTTCCACTATACACATCAATCTTCGTCCGGGCCGTCTTCATGAATGGCCTTCCAAGTAGAATGGGCAGTGAAGGAGCATGGTCCGATTCATCCATTTCGAGGACATAGAAATCCGCCGGGAAGATCAAATGATTAACCTGCACAAGAACATCTTCCACAACTCCCTTTGGATAGGCGTTAGATCTATCGGCCAATTGTATTATTACCCCATCATTTTTCAATGCTCCTAAGTTCATAGATGCATAAATGGAATATGGCATAACATTTATAGAAGCACCTAAATCAAGCATGGCAGATTCAAATCTAGTATTCCCAATGACACAAGGAATGGTAAAGCTACCTGGATCTTTGCATTTGGGAGGTAGTTTGCGTTGCAAGATGGCGGACACATTCTCACCCACCTTTACCACTTCTTTAGTCGACATCCTCTTCCTAGTGGTACATAACTCCTTCAAGAACTTAGCATACCTCGGAACTTGCTTGATTGCATCTAACAAAGGTATGTTAACTTGCACTTTCCGAAATGTTTCAAGGATGTCCTTTTCGGCTTCTTCTTTCTTCATTTGCCTGAACCTACTAGGAAAAGGAACATTTGAAGGGAAAACATTAGTAGGAACTGAATTTAACACATTTTTACCTTTATTGGCCGAATTGGGCAGATTTGGGACCATAGGGACTTGCGGCAAAGGTGGAATCACCTTTGCCGTGGGCAACCTTGTTTCTTCCTCTTCCATTTGCAAAATTTCATCCTCGTTATGACCTGTTTTTGATGTAGGACCTGCCCCAACTTCCTTACCACTTCTTAGGGTGATTGATTTGGCTGATTCGAAACCTCCCTTCGGATTTGGAATGGTGGAACTAGGGAGTTGTCCGGGATCTCGAAACTTCCCTACAAACTCGGCAATCTGCCCAATTTGTTTCTCAAGTTGATCCACCCTCTTATCTTGGTTTTGCATAGCCTTCGCTTGATCTTCCTGCCCATTAGACAACTTAGTTAGTATCTTAAGAAGTGCATCATTGTCAAGAGACGTACCTGAGGCACTTGGGCCGGATTGGGCTTGATTTTGGGGTGGGTCGTAGGTTTTGGGAAAGAACCCCGGTGGTTGTTGCCTAAAGCCTCCTTGGTTCTGAGGTTGCTGGGAATCCCTCCACTTGAAATTTGGGTGGTCTCGCCATCCTGGATTATATGTGTTGGAGTATGGATTATGTCTTGACTGATTTTGGCTTTGAAACCCAATGGCATTCGCACTCTCCAATCCGCCATTCTCAATAAGTTGAGGACACGTGTCTGTAGGGTGTCCTTGCATGGAGCATACGCCACAAGAAGCTATGGGTTTGACTTTTGGACCTTCCACCACCTGAGAAATCAATGTAGTAAGGTTAGTCATTTGATTTTGAAGTTCGGTTATGGCACTTACCTCATTGACTTGGTGTTGCCGTGGGGGGTCTCTTTGTCCAACACCTTCGTATTGTTGTGCATTATGTGCTCGGTTGGCAATTAAAACTTTTGCAGCCCCCGGGGTTTTATCCACCAACGCACCTCCCGCCGAGGCATCAAGCATTTGGCGTTCCATGGGGAGGAGTCCTTCGTAGAAGTATTGAATGAGCAGCTCCTCCTTCATTTGATGCTGTGGACAAGAAGCAACAAGTGATTTAAAACGTTCATAATAAGAAGGAAACGATTCACCTTGATTTTGTTGGATGCCACTAATCCGTTTCCTCAAGAGAATGATTCTTGAAGTTGGGAAAAACTTCTCCAAAAAAGCTCTTTTCATACTATCCCAAGATGTAACCGTTCCGGGTGCTAATTCGAAAAGCCAATCCTTTGCTTTTTCCAAAAGTGAGAACGGAAAAGCTTTCATCATCAGAATGTTCCCGTCAACATTTATGGGTGTCATGCTCGAACAAACAACCTCGAACTCCTTGAGATGCTTGTTGGGATCTTCCATGGAAAGCCCATGGTATTTCGGAATGTGGTGTAACAAACTTGACTTCAACTCGAATTCATCGGTCTTGCCTTGGGCGGCCGCGGGGTATTGAATGCATAATGGTGCGGCATTGGCCAATCCAGAAGCGGAAAGCTCCTTGATTGTTCGGTTTTCTGCTGCC
>NW_028291009.1:507500-509554 GCF_041283825.1 Pyrus communis | reverse complement strand
AAAGCGCAAAAAGAAGTCTTGTCGGACATTAGCTTTGAAGATTTGGACTTTGTCATGTCGGGAAAATGTATGTCGCGACGTGCCAAGACTCGCAAAGTGTCGGCACAATGCGTGTCATGATTTGTCTTTGACATGCCAATGACAAGCCAAGACTCGGAAAATATCGATCATGGCATGTGCCAAGGCTCGCAAAATGTCGACCATGGCATGCCAGCGACATGCCAAGCCTCACAAAATGTCGACCGTGGCATGCCAATGACATGCCAGTGACATGCCAAGCCTCGCAGTATGTCGACCGTGGCATGCCAGCGACATGCCAAGCCTCGCAAAATGTCGACCGTGGCATGCCAATGACATGCCAGTGACATGCCAACCCTCGCAGTATGTCGACCGTGGCATGCCCATGACATGCCAAGGCTCGCAAAATGTCGACCGTGGCATGCCATCGACATGCCAAGCCTCGCAAAATGTCGACCGTGGCATGCCAATGACATGCCAGTGACATGCCAATGACATGCCAGTGACATGCCAAGCCTCGCAAAATGTCGACCGGGGCATGCCAATGACATGCCAAGCCTCGCAAAATGTCGACCGCGGCATGCCAATGTCATGTCAAGCCTCGCAAAATGTCGACCGTGGCATGCCAATGACATGCCAAGCCTCGCAAAATGTCGGCGCTGGCATGGCAATGACATGCCAATGTCATGCCAAGCCTCGCAAAATGTCGACCGTGGCATGCCAATGACATGCCAAGCCCCGCAAAATGTCGACCGTGGCATGCCAATGACATGCCAAGGCTCGCAAAATGTCGGCCATGGCATGCCAATGACATGCCAACCTCGCATCTTGGCACTCAAAAAACTCGCTGCTAGCCTCGCCACTAGCCTCGCTTCCTGTCGACAGCAAGCGAGGCTAGCGCCCGCTCTGACATGTCAAATTGCACAGCAAGCATGTCGAAAATCTTCAAACAATGTCAAGTCCCAATTTTATTGATAATTTCCCCGCACAACCCCGACCCCATAGTTAGTATATGATTTTTAGAAGGTTCTCCAACTTACGGATTCGAAAAATCTTGCACGGATTTTTTTTTACGATTTTTCCAATTTCTCGACTTCAAAAAATAAAATAAAATACTTCCCGTGCTCGAAAAAATCTGAATTTTTTCCTGAAAATCCATTGTACCTATATCTACATCCCTGCAAAAAATCTCGTTCAAATTCCAAGTATTGGTTTTTTCATGGCCCAGTATGACTCCTCGCGAAAGTTGATGTCTCCTCCTGACAGTGCCATAACAGCATAATATGCTATATAGGGGGGTGGTGCTCCATGCATTTCAAGCAGCCTGCACCATCGCTCTAGGGATGACATTCCCGACCATCATCACGTGTTGCCTCGGTATATATGATGTGTCGGGTTTGGGACATTCCCGCCCATGGTGCCGACGACGGTGGCGGTCACCCCCGCCACCGCCGCCGCCCCCACCACCATGGGTGCAATTTTTTTTTTTTTTTTTTTCGAAAAAAAAAAAAATTTGTTTTCAAACGAAACAAAATCTTTTCGTTTTCAAAACAAAATGGGGGACAAAATGGTTTTAAACGGGGTGGAAAACACGTTTTAAAAAAGGGCGGGTGGGAAAAAATATTTTCTCCTCAAAAAATAGCATGGGATTATTTGTTGCAAGCAGGGGGTGGGAAAAATTTTGGGGTGGGATTGCATGGGAGTGGGTTTTTTTTTCGGCATGCATGTTTTCAACCCTCGGTCGCGCTCGAATTGTTGGATATGAGGGTGGGTTCGGCTTTGGATGAACCAATGCACAGGCTTGTCCTAGGCATGTTAGTGGGTGCACGGCAATGCAGTCCATGGACGTTTGTTTTCCGAAGGGCTCGCCCAGTTCACTAGCATGTCGAAGATCGGTCTTTGCGGCGGCGATGAAGAAGTTTGTCCCTCCCTTTCGGTTGTCCCTGCAGAGGAGCTTTGTAATCAGCAATGCTCGGGCTTGTTCTTGGCAACGCTAGTGTCGGTTCGGCTTAGTGTGGTCCGAAAGGGCCCTCGCA
>NW_028291009.1:332500-342500 GCF_041283825.1 Pyrus communis | reverse complement strand
AAAATCTCGTTCAAATTCCAAGTATTGGTTTTTTCATGGCCCAGTATGACTCCTCGCGAAAGTTGATGTCTCCTCCTGACAGTGCCATAACAGCATAATATGCTATATAGGGGGGTGGTGCTCCATGCATTTCAAGCAGCCTGCACCATCGCTCTAGGGATGACATTGTAGACATCAAAATTTCGGTGAAATAAATGTTGACCAATAATTAAAATTTCAACGTTCACGTGTCACATAAATTTTACATGTAGCGTGTGATTCAACGAAAAATCGAAATAAATTGGAAAAGTCATCAAGTGTGACACGTGTCAATACCTGGCAGAAATGATTTATTTCATCTGATTATTTAAATCCAAAAATCAAGTTTTGGAATTCTATAAATAGGAAGCCAAGACATTCATTTTGGGGGGGGGAGAAAGAAGGAAGAAGGAAGGAGAAGGAGAAAGGAAAAGAAGAAAAGAAGGAAGGAAGAAAGAAAGAAGCCTTGAAACTCTAAAGCTCTCAAGCAAATCCCGAAGGATCAAGAAAGCAATCTTCGTTCTTCGTCAAATCCACCTTCAAGATCAAGCCCCGACGGCCCTTGAAGAACTTCCACCAACTCAAGATCAAGCCCCGACGGCCCTTGAGGAAAGTGTTCATCATCCACACATCCGTTCATCCTTCAAGATTAAGCCCAGAAGCCCTTGAAGATCCGTTCATCCTAAGATCAAGCCCCAACGGCCCCTTTGGATCAACAAATCCACACATCCGTTCATCGTTCATCATCCATCAACCTTCAAGATCAAGCCCCAACGGCCTTTGAAGATTCATTCATCATCCGTTCATCCTTCAAGATCAAGCCCCAACGCCCTTGAAGAACTTCCACCAACTCAAGATCAGCCCCGACGGCCCTTGAAGAAAGTGTTCATCGTTCATCATCCGTTCATCCTAAGATCAAGCCCCAACGGCCCTTTGGATCAACAACCTCAACAAATCCACACATCCAATCGTTCTTCAAGATTAAGCCCAAAAGCCCTTGAAGATCCGCTCATCCATCAACCTTCAAGATCAAGCCTCAACGGCCCTTGAAGAACTCCCACTAACTCAAGATCAAGCCTCGACGGTGCCTTGAAGAAAGTGTTCATCATTCATCATCCGTTCATCCTAAGATCAAGCCCCAACGGCCCTTTGGATCAACAACCTCAACAAACTCATACACCCATTCTTCAAGATCAAGCCCAACGCCCCTTGAAGATCCATTCATCAACTGTGCATCCTTAGATCAAGCCCCAACGGCCCTTTGGATCAACAACTCATCCACAAACCCCATCGTACGAAGATAGAATCAGAGGATCAAATTACAAAGAGATTGTAACCCCAAAATCATTAATACAAAATATATATTTTGTACACGTATTCTTGTCGCTGGTTTCAGGAATTTCTCGTGTTTACAAATTTGGCACGCCCAGTGGGACAATCTCTACCTCTCATCTCTATCCTCAAATCATCAAAAACGCAAATGGCATCAAGAAAGGATCAAGCTGTTCCTGCAATCAAAGCAAAGAACAAGAACATCATCGCCGCAAGTGGTGATATTTCGGGCATCATAACCCGAAGTAAGGCAAGAGATCTTTTTGCCGCGGCTTCCGCCCCTGCATTAACTCTGTCAAAGGAACAAGAGCACCTGAGGTACGAGCCTGTGATCACCCTAGCCTCGCTAAGGGCATCAAAAGGGGAGAGCCCAAGGAAATACGCAGAGTCCCTACTCTCCGACGCTGATTCGAGCGGCAGCACAACCATGCAAGTCATGACCACTGGAGCAACTTCAATCGAGGAGCAGCTAGCTCAAATGAATGAAGCAATTGCAAAGCTCACACGGACTGTGGAAGAGAAGGACTTGCAGATTGCCGCACTCGTCAACCAACTAGATGCGCAGCTCGACGTGAAAGTCGACCCAATTGTTGGCCTATTAAAGAAAGAAGGCGACGAAGAAGAGGAGCCACCAGCGGAGAAAGTCGAAGAGAAGCTGAAACTAGACCAAGCAACGGCGTCCATGGGATCTCTCTCTATCCAGCAACTACAGGAGATGATCGCAAGCATTATCAAGACACAGTACGAAGGAAGCTCGCATGACTCCGTACTGTACTCAAAGCCTTACTCCAAGAAGATTGATGCTTTGAAGATGCCAAGGGGTTATCAGCCCCCAAAATTCATGCAGTTCGATGGAAAAGGCAACCCGAAGCAACATGTCGCCCATTTCATTGAAACTTGCAACAATGCTGGGACAGAGGGAGACTACCTCGTCAAACAGTTCGTGCGTTCACTGAAAAGTAATGCTTTTGACTGGTACACTGACCTCGAACCTGAGTCTATCAACAGTTGGGACCAGCTAGAAAGGGAATTCCTCAACCGCTTCTACAGCACTCGTCGTACTGTAAGCATGTTAGAGCTGACCAGCACGAAACAGTGGAAAGATGAACCTGTCGTCGACTACATAAATAGATGGCGTTCTTTAAGTCTGGATTGCAAAGATCGGCTTTCTGAAACCTCTGCCATTGAGATGTGCGTTCAAGGCATGCAGTGGGGACTACACTACATCCTTCAAGGCATCAAACCACGAACATTTGAGGAGCTAGCCACCCGCGCCCATGATATGGAGTTAAGCATCAACCGTCATGGGAAGAAAGAACAGATCGCCGACTACAAGAATGACAAAGTTTTGGGGCCAAAGGTGGATAAGGCTACGTGGAAACCCACCAAGGAAGCAATGACGGTCAACACAACTCCAGTCAAAATCCCTACACGAAGCAAGGCAATTCAAACCGAAGCTTTTCGTGATCAAGAGATACGTAGACGCACTTTGAAGGAGCTTGAGGAGAAGACTTATCCATTCCCCGACTCTGACGTGGTTGCCATGTTGAAAGACTTGCTTGACAAAAAGGTGATCGACCTACCTGAGTGCAAACGGCCAGAAGAGATGAACCGTACTGATAGTCCAAGGTACTGCAAATTCCACCGCTTCATTAGTCATCCGACGGAAAAGTGCTTTGTGCTAAAAGATCTCATCATGAAGTTGGCTCAGAAAGGGATCATCGAGCTAGATCTTAATGATGTGGTGAAGTCAAACTATACCACCGTCACTTCTGGCTCTTTGAACTCAAAATCTTCACCTCAACCGCTGGGGGCATGCTCCAAAACCATGTCAGTCAAGTCAAGTGAAGTTGAAGGGTGGACTTATGTCACTCCAAAGAAAATGCACAAGAAACATAGGTCTCCTCCACAAGTTCACCAATCGGAAAGGGGGCAAAGCCGCTACCGTCAACCTTCAAAGCTACATGAAAGTGTTGAGGATGATGAAGTTATGACACAAAGATCGTCCGTTGCCATCACGATGCGCGATTTCTTCCCCAAAGACTTCTTCAATCACTCAGTCAAGACTCCTTGTTACGAAGATC
Organism: Pyrus communis; assembly: GCF_041283825.1. Taxonomy (NCBI): domain Eukaryota; kingdom Viridiplantae; phylum Streptophyta; class Magnoliopsida; order Rosales; family Rosaceae; genus Pyrus; species Pyrus communis. The sequence continues at coordinate 339,066 of NW_028291009.1, read as the reverse complement.
GCAAGGAATGCCCCTCTAAGATTGTTTGACAAATTTAAAAAAAGCTCCTCGTTCGCACGAGCCTAAAAGGCGACAACCAAAGCTCCTTGTCTGCACGAGCATAAAAGGCGACAGCAAACGCTCCTTGCCTGCATGAGCTGAAAATGCAAACGGCACCAAGACGCTCCTGGCCCGCAAGAGCATAAACTGTGTACGGCAAAATCATCATCAAAATCATCACTCATTTGAACTACGTTATGACTTGATCTCTTCTTTGGAAGAGTACGTAGGCAACTTGAAACTTCAAAACTTCAAGTACAGTCACATCAAAATAAATAAATAAATATTTCATTAAATAAAGTCAATTTTATTACAAAAGAAAAGAAAAAAAAATATACATATGTTACTATGTATTAAAAATATATATATATATATATATATTCTCTACTTAAAAAATAATAATAAATAAAATAAAAAATTACAGTTTCTCAACAAAAAAAAAAAAAAAAAAAAAAAGTATATATATATTTCTATATTATATATGTTGAAGTGTCCACTTAAAAGCCGCATGGATGGAGCAAAACAATCTTAGCCAGCTCGCTTCCACTAGCCCAAATCCAGGCCCAGACTTCCCTCTCTCTTTTCACTCCCCCTGCTTCGTCTCTCGCTGTTTCTCCAGCTGCTTCGAATCCAGAGAAGTCGGAAGAGTGACGTCGTTTAGTGTCTTGGACCAGATTGAGCTGCGGGAAATGCCGAAAATGGCGAACTCGTTTCCCGAGGAGGTGCTGGAGCACGTGTTCTCATTCATACAGACGGACCAGGACCGGAACTCGATCTCGACGGTGTGCAAGTCGTGGTACGAGATCGAACGGTGGTGCAGGCGGCGGATTTTCATAGGGAACTGCTACGCTGTCAGCCCTAGGATGGTGATCAGGCGGTTCCCGGACATTAGATCCATCGAGCTCAAGGGAAAGCCTCACTTCGCCGACTTCAATCTGGTCCCCGACGGCAAGCTCCGTTACCTTGGCGGCGAAACCCGTGTACTCGCCGTTCCCCGCTCTATTTCCTTTTCCGAGCTGTCGTCCAAGCTGACTGAGTTGTGTGGGCCATCCGTGACGGCGGTTAGTCTCCGCTGTCAACTACCCATCGAAGATCTCGACGCCCTCGTGTCCACCAAGTCCGATGAGGATCTCGTTAATCTCATCGAGGAATACGACAGAGCAGCCTCTTCCGCTAATATGAAGATCAGAGCATTCCAGACCCTCTCCGATCGCCTCTTCAAGGACACCCCCTGGCCATCCGTCGATGCCGTCGCCGACTACGTCGACAACGACCACGTATTCCGCCTCCTCTACCGCGAGATGTGGTTCCGCCACCTCTACACCCGCCTGTCCCCGACGCTGAAGCAGCGAATCGACTCCTGGGACAATTACTGCAGCCTCTTCCAGGTCGTCCTCCACGGCGTCGTTAATATGCAGCTGCCGAACCTCCAGCAACTCCACCTGCAGGGCAATTCATTCTCTGGTGCTGATCTCTCTGTCGCGTTTCCTGCTTCACAGGGCAAAAGATAAAAGGACCTGTCGATCTGAGTAGAGTTTGCAAGATGGAGAGCTTGAGCAGCTTTTGGCAGTTGGGTGATGAGCTTCGAGGGCAGTCAAAAGTCGCAGAAGATAACAAATGGTTAATGGCCGCTTCAAAATTGGCTGAGCAGACAAGGGTAAAAGGCGAGCGTATGAATAACCTTGATCTTTCAAAGGGCTCAGAATCAAATCAGAGGCGAAGGTCGAAGAGAGGAGCTGCGCCTGTAGCAGATAAAAAAAAAAAAAAAAAAAAAAAAAAAAAAAAACCAACTTCAACCCTGAATCAAATCAGCTACGAAGGTCAAGGAGAGGTATTGTGCCTGCAATGGATGACACAAAAAGCTTCGCCAGACTTGGAATCAGATTCGAACGAAGATCCTCTCTGCCTTCTTTCCGCCATCTATGAGCCCAGCAATCGCATTGTGCACTCTCGTCCTGACCGACAACAACAGGGGGTAGCAAAGTGGTGACATTCGGAGACCACAGTTCTCGCTCTACTTTCTCTGGCCTGCTCCAGGTGGCCGAGGCCCAAATCACGGCGGCCCCAATCGCGGCCCTTGCAGGAGGTTCTTCGAACCCTGTCGCTTGATAGTTTGATTGTTTTTATTACATTAATAAGCACTGGTGCAATGACATCTGCTGTTTAAGCTGGCTTGTATGATGAGTTGTCTGATCCTTTTGGGCTTGATGCATTTTTAACTCCTGCCTCTGCAAAGAAAGATGACAGAACAAAAAAAAAAAAAAAAAAAAGATAACAAGATCACGAAGGAAGAGGAAAGAGAAATGGCTGGTAGTGCTTGACGTAGTTCTCTATGCCGTTTACATGCTCAGCATCTTCGACATCTACTTCAAGTCCTTCATTGTCCACAGCATGGATCCCGTCACCTTTCGCTTCTCAAGTCACCTTCTCCTCTCGCCAACAACAGCTCATCACCTAGCGCCTGCAAGTCCTTCAGCTTCACTCTGGCCACCGTGATCAAAGTCAACGAAGAGCTTCATTGACCGCCGTCAAACGACTAGCCGATCGTGAAGCTCGACGTTTTGCACTACTTCAAGCTCTGGTTGTTTCTGCACTTCCGCCATGGCTGCTGCCTTTGAATGTGATCAACAAAATCAAAGTTTGTTAACTCACACCCAAAGATCTCGTCCGTCTACTTGCATCTGCTGCTGCCTTTGAATGTGATTGACAAAATCAAAGTTTGTCAACTCACACCCAAAGATCTCCTCCGTCTTCTCTCGGACTCGCCTGGGTTTTCACCCACGAACTCAATCTTGCAGATGGCCATATAAAGAAAAAAAAAAAAAAAAAAAAAAAAAAAAAAAAAAAAAAAAACAAAGTGGTAATGATGATGCTGGGAAGCATCTTTCAAAAGAATGATAAAAAAAAAAAAATAGCAATGATGATGCTGGGAAGCATCTTTCAAAAGAATAATAAAAAATAAAAAAAAAAAAAAAAAAAAATAGCAATGATGATGCTTCTGGAACCATGTGAAAAAAAAAAAATATATATATATTAAAAAAAAAAAAAAAAAAAAAAAAAACGACGGTGGTGCTTCTGGCACCATCTGAAATATATATATATAAATGAATGGTGGATCAGCGCCACCGAAAGCAAAGAAAAGAATAAAAAAAATGGTGATGAACGGTGATGTATATGTTTTATCTGTATTTAGCACAATACACTAAATAAAACAAAGCATGTTCATTGATTTTCAAGAAATTACAGTGCGAAAAAAAAAAAAAAAAAAAAAAAAAAAAAAAAAAAAAAATGTATCTAACAAAGAAAGAGAAAGATGGAGCTTTCACAAAGGTTGTTGACGTGAAGCCCCACTACTTGGCCAAACTCCAGGAGCGGGAAGCAACGAAGATAGATCATTCGAGGCCCCAATACTTGGTGGAACACTTGATGACGCCGGAAAAATGTGCCTCTGGAAGAAAGACGCAAGCCTTTGACGGTCACTTTGAATGCGACCTTGAGATTCTTGCATCTCATCAAGCTTCCTCTTCATGCCCGACGAATAGTTATTTGCAAGCACATGCAAACTTCTATTCTCGTACTTAAGCTGTTTAATCTCCTGCTTAAGATCTTCCACCTCTGCCATCAACGATTCCACCTGACGGGACCGAGCAAGCAGGCGTTGGCCCATGTTGGACACAGAGCCCGCACACTGAACACTAAGAGCGAGGGACTCTTGAACGGCCAACTCATCGGACCGTCCTGACAGCAGCCTACTATCTTTTGGAGTAAGGAGGTTCCTAGCTACTATTGTAGCTGTTGTGGCGTCCTGCATCACGGAGTCTTCACCTGTAAGAGGACCGTTAGAAGATAAGAAAGAAGGACACCATACATTACCTTGAAGCGGCGCAACCGGATCACTGCTGAGACTCAATTCTAAGCTAAGGTTCGATGGGTTAGCCATTTTTCAAAGGTGTTAAAAGAGATGGGTGGATGGGGTTAAAACTCAAAAGGCCGGAGATGATTTTCAGGAATGAGCAACCTTCAAAATATGCATGTTACAGGTGATCAATACCTCTATAAAAAGGAAGAGGCGCTTCCTCAGAAATCAAAGAGGCGTTGGTTCAGAAATCGAAGGGCCGCTTATTCAGAAATCGAAGAGACATCGCTCTGCAAATCTCAAAAGCTGGATTTTCCGGCGTAAGTTAGGCGACGCTTTCTCGGCTTTCTAGAAAACGCGTTCAACTTTATCAAAAGATCTCCGACAAAGTTGAAAACACGTGGAGGCTGGCGACGCTTTCGCGGCTTTTCAGAACACGGGTGCCACTTTGTCAAAAGATCACGTGGAGGTCATCATCGCAGCTACACATCTTTAGCTGACAAGCGCAAAGTTCGGCGACGCTTTCTCTGCTTTTCAGAAAACGCGTGCCACTTTGTCAAAAGAGACGCTCGTTCAGAAATCGAAGAGGCGTCGTTCAGAAATCAAAGAGGCGTATTCAAAGATCGAAGAGTCGTCACTATTTCAAAAAGCCGAATTTGCGGTATCAAAACCTTTGTCGACAAGGGTAAAAGAACAGTACCACCACTTGCTATTGGGAAATCCCTATATATGTCGACCTTCATCTTTTATGGCAAGGCAAACCTGCAAACAAGAAAAAAAAAATGCCCAACTCTTCTTCACCTCCGGGAATACCCTTGCAAACAAATGACACCAAGGCAAAAGTATCTCATATCATCAAGGGCGAAAGCAAAGGTATCTCATATCATGCTTTTCCCCTATCTTTTCCTTTGCCCTTGTTCTCACCTGCCAGGACAAGGACAGAGAAAGCAATATGTCGGAACCTCCACTCAAACTTGCGCTGCCACCAAGAAGTGATGGTCCATTCAAATGCAAGGTTTGCATTCAACTCCTGCATCAGGAACAAATACTGCAAGAGAAGATGCTAAACCTGCATAAGGGAAGACCACATCTGCTCGGAGAAAGACAAGTGACAATGAAAAATCAATCTTTCTATTTCGTACTCTTCAGTACGAATTAGAAAGATTGAACAAAGAAACAGAAAAAAGGAGTAAGCTCAAACCTTCGGGGGAGACCAAAAGAATCCTGCTGCCCAGTTCAAGCGTAGCACAAAGGAAAATCAACGAGTGGAGGAGACCAAAAGAATCCTGCACCCAGTTCAAGATTAAGCCTGCGGAAAATCAACGATTGGAGAAAACCAGAAAATCTTCCAGTCAAACTCAAGATCAAGCCTCGATGGCCCTTGAAGAAATCACAAGGCCGATTCAAAATCAAGTGTTCACCACCCTTGAATCAAATTCAACTCCAGATAAAAGGAGTAAGTTCAGACCTTCGGAGGAAACCAAAAGAATCCTCCATCCCAGTTCAAGATTAAGCCTGCGGAAAATCAACGATTGGAAGAAACCAGAAAATCTTCCAGTCAAGCTCAAGATCAAGCCTCGATGGCCCTTGAAGAAATTTCCAGCCCAATTCAAGATCAAGCCTCGACGGCCCTTGGGTTGACATCTACATTAAAGGACTTCAAAACGCATCTTCTACACGTGACAAGCACATGTCTACGACGCGCCTTGAAGTGGGGGCATTTGTAGACATCAAAATTTCGGTGAAATAAATGTTGACCAATAATTAAAATTTCAACGTTCACGTGTCACATAAATTTTACATGTAGCGTGTGATTCAACGAAAAATCGAAATAAATTGGAAAAGTCATCAAGTGTGACACGTGTCAATACCTGGCAGAAATGATTTATTTCATCTGATTATTTAAATCCAAAAATCAAGTTTTGGAATTCTATAAATAGGAAGCCAAGACATTCATTTTGGGGGGGGGAGAAAGAAGGAAGAAGGAAGGAGAAGGAGAAAGGAAAAGAAGAAAAGAAGGAAGGAAGAAAGAAAGAAGCCTTGAAACTCTAAAGCTCTCAAGCAAATCCCGAAGGATCAAGAAAGCAATCTTCGTTCTTCGTCAAATCCACCTTCAAGATCAAGCCCCGACGGCCCTTGAAGAACTTCCACCAACTCAAGATCAAGCCCCGACGGCCCTTGAGGAAAGTGTTCATCATCCACACATCCGTTCATCCTTCAAGATTAAGCCCAGAAGCCCTTGAAGATCCGTTCATCCTAAGATCAAGCCCCAACGGCCCCTTTGGATCAACAAATCCACACATCCGTTCATCGTTCATCATCCATCAACCTTCAAGATCAAGCCCCAACGGCCTTTGAAGATTCATTCATCATCCGTTCATCCTTCAAGATCAAGCCCCAACGCCCTTGAAGAACTTCCACCAACTCAAGATCAGCCCCGACGGCCCTTGAAGAAAGTGTTCATCGTTCATCATCCGTTCATCCTAAGATCAAGCCCCAACGGCCCTTTGGATCAACAACCTCAACAAATCCACACATCCAATCGTTCTTCAAGATTAAGCCCAAAAGCCCTTGAAGATCCGCTCATCCATCAACCTTCAAGATCAAGCCTCAACGGCCCTTGAAGAACTCCCACTAACTCAAGATCAAGCCTCGACGGTGCCTTGAAGAA
>NC_142581.1:28727500-28782500 GCF_041283825.1 Pyrus communis | reverse complement strand
TTTTCTATATGCACTTGGATTCCTTGGGGATGAAGGATTTCTTCTCTCCCTTTTTACTATAATTAAAGGCACTGCGTATGGGGAATAACATACATTCCTCTACACAACCCTACAAACACATCTCTCTCTCTATTATCTCTTAGTGCCACCAGCCCGCTTCCCCTGTCAGATAAAATAGGACACAATACTTATGTAATATATATCTGGTATATGCGAAAATAAATATTAGAAATAAAAAGTGAAGAGAAAAGAGATATTGGGGTAACAAATGTCTTTAAAGTGAGAATTGTATCCCATCCGGATTCTAGGATCCCCACATCTTAGTCATTTATCGTGTATCATGCGGTCAGAAATCATTTTATTTATTTAAAATTAAACACAAATAATATATGGCAAAAACAGCCGCACGATATATGATAAATGGCTAAGATGTAGGGATCCCTAGGATCCCTTTCCTTTAAAGTGAGATTAGTTTTAGGGTAAATTATATTTTCATACCTCAAGTTTGGAGCCTATTTCAATTCCTTACAACATCTTCAAAACATTTCACTTTCATACCTTAATTACTATTTTATTTCAAAATAATACATTTGTTACATTTTTCATCCATGGATCCATTAAGTGATGACGTGGCTGCCACATATATGCCACGTGGCATATATGATATATGCCATGTGGCTGCCAAATGTGTGCCACATGGCAAAAAAATAATTTTTTAAATTTTTTTTTAAACCTGACTTTTCTCAACAAAAAAAATAAATAATAATTTGAAACCCATCCCATCTCCCCGCAACCACCCCCCCACATCCCTAAACCTGCAAAACATGCAACAACAACAAGGAAGAAGGTAAAAAATTAAAAAAAAATTAAAAAAAAAAAAGCCCTAGGAAACACAAATCCCATCACCCCACCCTACCCCGGCCGAAACCCCATTTGAATCTTCAACCAAGAAAGAACCAAAAATAAATAAAATTACAAAACCCAGAACCCCCCTCCCCCCCCCCCCCCACCTGTTTCCCATCTATAACCTAGAAAAAAAAAAAAAAAAAAAAAAAAAAAAAAAAAACCCATCCCATCTGCAACCTAGAAAAGAAGGGGAACCAGAAAAAAAAAGAAGGAAAAAAAAAAGACAAAAAAAAACCATCTCCCTTTCCCTGCAATCCAGATCCTGTCTTCCCACCGGGTGTGGATTTAAGGAGTGGGTTGTGTAGAGGAGGTGCGAGGGTGAGTGCGGTGGAGGACGTGGAGGATGAAGATGGTTTTTTTTTTTTTTTTTTTTTTTTGTACTCCTACTTCTTCTTCTTCTGGGGTGAGGGGAGGGGAGAAGGGAAGATAAAGTGGGGGTTGCGTTTTGTTTTTGGTTTTTTTTTTTTTAAAGAAGATTTAGGTTTTAAACAAAAAATTAAAAATTCTTTTTTGCCACGTGGCACACATTTGGCAGCTACGTCAGCACTTAACAGATCCATGGATGAAAAATGTAACGGATGTATTATTTTGAAATAAAATAGTACTTAAGGTATGAAAGTGAAATGTTTTTAAGATATTGTAAGGAATTGAAATAAGCCTCAAACCTGAGGTATGAAAATGTAATTTACCCTTAGTTTTAAAAAAGTGAAGATAATGGGGTAATAAACATGGAAATGTGGGGTTAGTTTAAAACAGAGGCGAAAATGGTGCAGCCCCTCCTCCAAGGTCGCCTAGTCGCGCCCTGAGGTGAGTCTTTTAAAACACTAACTCCATATCAATTTTTATGACAGTGAAAAGGGTAAGTGTATGAAATCAATGTCCTTCTTAGGCTGCATGAAGACTACAGGTTCCTATTTTATGTAGCTATGTTTGTTGCAGTTAAAAAAAAAACTAAACTTGTTTATTTCAACAGGAACTCAGGAAGCCATACTCCCAAGAAGAAAATAAACTATAACATTTGTGAAAGACACATATAAACATGTAAACCGTCCAACAGCAGGCTAGTACTGAAGCAGGGGTCATAAAACATGCCTGAGATCTCTCCGTGCCGTATATGGTGGAACCAAACCACAAATGAAGCATAGCGCATTTTTAGAAATGATAATTACAAGTTGCGGTTGTTATTTCATACCGGACATGGAGTGGCCACGGTTCCTGTGACAACATCAGCAAGTTCGTTGTTTGTCCACACAAAAACTAAATTCAATTTAACTAGAGAAATCTATGTACTTGCGAGTAAATCTATGTACTTGCGAGTTTGAGAAGTAATGTGTTGAACGACATTCATTCGTCACCATAAAACCAAGAATGCATGGTTAGAGAAATCACATGAGTTAGACAATAAGTAGGCGGCCAGCGACGTCAGCTAAGACCAATTCAAAATGCATGATATATTTCAGACATATAAAATCAAGTCCAATGAGGTTCAAAAATAAGAAATGGTTAGACATAAAAATAGAGAGGAAGAAACTGTGGATTTGAACATGGAAAGCGAGGGTGTTTCGTATCAAATTACCTAGCTATCAGTTGCAAGAATTTGCTTTACTATCTGAATTGATCACTGAGCTTTAGAATGGCAGCAAAATTGCCGAGTAAATGAAGCGTAAGAGTAGGTTCATCCTTTCCGAATATTTATTTCTCTCTTTGAGAAGATAATGAAGTAAGAGCTGCCAGAAGCTAATGACTGGCGAGAATTGTGACCAGATAATCAGTAATATAGGACTCAGACTCAATTAGTAGGTACCTATAATTGCCAGGACGCCAATTAATATTTGAAAGTATTAATAAATAGCTGTTAGGGAATGTGGAAGAAAGAATGATTCTTTGGGTTGAATAATTGACGGTTGCAGATTCAGACTGCCATAACAAACAAACTGCTGCTGCACACACCCAACTAGTTCCATTTTATGAAAATCGTAGAAACAAAATCGATAAATGTCTTTAGATTGTTCATATTTGTAACTAGAATAAACATAAAAATGATTGATTCCCCAACTAGTTCTAGTTTGTAACTAGAACAAACTGCTACTGTTGTTTGCTTCTTAGTTTTCCATGAAACTAATGATTGGCCAAGGAAGATGCAATATCCAGTAATAGATCTTCGAGTGTCACGACATCGAGCCCAATCCGCATCACAAAAGGCATTCAGTTGGATTGGACTAGCAGCAGAAAGAAAAATTCCTTGGCCTGGCGCATGTTTAATATAACGCAAGACACGATAAACTGCTTCCATGTGTGGAACTCGTGGCTTGTCCATGAATTGGCTTAGGATATGGACTGCATATACTAGATCAGGACGTGTGATGGTCATGTAAATGAGTCGCCCAACGAGCCTTCGATATAAAGAAGGATCATTAATATAATCACCATCAGTTTTACTAAGAGATAAATTTTGTTCCATAGGGAAGTGAGCTGGCTTTGCACCCAAATATCCAGCATCCTCAAGGATTTCAAGAGCATATTTCCGTTGAGAGAGTGCAATGCCCTCCTTAGATCGAGCCACCTCTATGCCGAGGAAGTACTTGAGTTGGCCAAGATCCTTCAACTTAAATTGTTTCTTTAGAAACAACTTAGTGTCTTCAATATCTTGTAGATTATTACCTGCCAAAATAACATCATCTACATAAACAAGAAGAGCAGTGAAGCTATCACCTCTGGATCGGACGAACAATGAATAATCCGCTTTGGATTGTTGATAGCCAGCTTGTTTAAGGGACTGAGAAAGCTTAATGAACCATTGACGAGAAGCTTGCTTGAGTCCGTACAATGATTTGTGAAGTTTACACACTCTTGTCTCCCCCTTTCGTCCGAATCCAGGGGGGAGAGACATGTACACATCTTCTTCAAGGTCACCATGGAGGAAGGCATTGTTAACATCAAGTTGATGAAGATGCCAATGTTGAGTAGAGGCGATGGCCAGAAGAAGACGAACAGTAACATGTTTTGCAACTGGGGCAAAAGTTTCACGATAATCCAAGCCTTCAATTTGGCTATAACCCTTGGCAACCAAGCGGGCTTTATAACGTTCAATGGTCCCGTTAGGATTGAATTTGATCTTGTACACCCATTTGCATCCAACTGGTTTCTTTCCCGGAGGTAATGTTTGAAGAGACCATGTTCCATTTGCGGCAAGGGCATCCAACTCTTGTTGCATGGCAGCACGCCATTTAGGATCACATGCTGCTTGTGAGTACGAATGAGGCTCCTTTTCAACTGAAATGGCAGTAGTGAAAGCATGATGCTTGGGTGATAACCGATCATATGAAAGCACATTAGATAAGGGATAAGTAATACCTGTAGCTCCAGCCAACGCCAAGTTAGATGAGGGAGGAGTCCGTGAAGGGAGAGACATACCAACATGATACTCACGAAGATAACCAGGTACCTGTGTACCACGTGTTGGGCGGGAGCAAGGATTTGGTGCATTAGGTGAAGATGTTGTTGTTGGTGGCAAAGAAGAAGATGTGGGAGAAGAAGGGGTAATAGAGGAAGGCGGAGATGAGGTTGGCTCAGAAGTGTCATGAGTCTCGGACGATGGGAAATCAGTGGGAGAAGGTGGAATAAAAGTATCGTCAGAAAATGAGGCTTGAGTGTGAGGAAGCACGATAGAGGAATCAGCAGCGGAAGGTGGAAAAGGAAAAATATGTTCATGAAATAGTACATCACGAGAGACAAATATTTTACCTGTTGAGAGATCATAAACCCGATAACCCTTTTTACCATATGGATACCCAAGGAAGAGGCAACGTGTGGCTCGAGCGTCGAATTTTGTAGGGCGATGATGATGTGTGGAGGCATAACATAGGCACCCAAAAACTCGCAAATGATTATAAGTGGGCTGTTGGCGAAAAAGTAATTCATATGGTGTTTTACCATTAAGTCGAGGTGTAGGAGTTCGATTGATGAGGTAGGTGGCAGTTAAGATGGCATCCCCCCAAAATTTCTTTGAAAGGTTGGCTTGAAAGAGCAACGCTCGTGCAACATTGAGGAGATGTCGATGCTTCCTCTCTGCTACTCCATTTTGTTGTGGAGTGGAGACACAACTGGTTTGATGAATGATCCCTTTGTCAAAATAATATTTTGCCATTGTGAATTCCGGACCATTATCACTACGAATTGTTTTAACCCTGGAAGAGAATTGTGTTTCAACAAGATTAATGAACATGGTGAGATATTGTTGTGTGTCAGATTTATGATGCAATAAATAAACCCATGTACAACGGGTATAATCATCGACAATCGTAAGGAAGTAACGTGCCCCATTGATAGTAGAGACATGGTAGCCTCCCCAAATATCAACATGAATTAATTCAAAAGGTGTGTGAGTTTTAATAACACTGACAGGAAACTGAGAACGAGTTTGTTTAGCTAATGGGCAAATTGAACAGTCATTGATATCACAAAAGTTCAAATCTTTAACAAAATCAGATATAGCACGAAGACTTTTATTAGAAAGGTGACCAAGACGTTGATGCCAAAGGTGAGGTGAAGTGGTGATAGTCGTAACAGAGTTGCACTTGGTTTTCCTCGTAGTATCAAGGTAGTATAGTCCGTCTCGTTCAGTTCCCATCCCAATCATCTTCCCCGATCGTTGGTCCTGAAGCATACAAAACTTATCAGTGAATGTAGGAAAATAATGAGATCTTTTTGCAAGCTGACTAACAGATATGAGATTCAATCTGAAAGATGGAACACAAAGCACATCATGTAACACAAGATCCTCTGAAAAACGAATGCTGCCAATATGTGTGACAGCAGCAAGTGCATTGTTGGGAAGATGCACTTGTCGGTTGACAACTGGAGTACTCGTTGTTAATAAGCTTGGTGAGCAAACCATGTGATCTGTGGCTCCAGTATCAAATATCCAGCTCCTGCCTTTATTGAAAGCATATGCGCAAAAGGATTTACCTGAGAGGTTGCTCATAGTAGAGGTAGTACCAACATGATTGGCCATGGAGCTGAGATTATTATTCTCGAGTAGAGTCATGAGATTTTGGTATTGTGCCGCCGTAAGACTGTAGGAAGTAGGGGGTGCTGCTGTTGAATTGACTTCAACATGATTGGCCCTGGGAGCATGGTTTTTGCGGTCCTGGTGATCGGCCTTCCCCTCGACACCGGTGGAGTTTGCTTTCTTTAACTTTCGACACATATCTATGGTGTGGCCTTTCCAGCCGCAATAATCACATTGGAGATGTGCTCGGCATGTGTCTGAAGTGTGCCCAATTTTGTCGCAACGCTTGCACTTCAAGTGAGGGTTCTTTGGTGTAAAACTTCTCCCAGAATTACGCGAGTCGTCTCGAACAGCAAAGGCTGTAGCATTAGTAATTGGTGCCTTAATGGTTGAGATAGCTCGCTGTTTTTCATCTTGAAGAATGAGCGAATATGCTTTGTTGACAATGGGAAGAGGGTCCATGAGCAAGATTTGTCCTCGAACTGCAGTGTAGGCCTCATTAAGTCCCATGAGAAATTTCATGGTCTTTTGGTTTTGGTGGAATTGCAGCACCTCTTTCACTGTACCACAAGTACAAGTAGGGATGGAGCATATTATATCTCGCTCATCCCAAAGGCCTTTCAACTTCGTATAGTAAGCACCAATGGTCATGCTACTTTGTGTACAAGCATGGATTTCTTGTTCAATTTGGAAGAGATGGACGCTATTCCCTTGTGAAAACAGCTCCTTCAATTCGGTCCAAATTTCATAGGCACCCTCATTATAAATCACACTTGCACCAATGTCCTTTGGAATCGAATTGAGAAGCCATGATTTTACAAGGTTGTTGCAGCGCGTCCATTGTTGGAGTTCTGCGGTGGATGTTGCCGACGGCTTCCGAATAGTGTCGTTGATGAAACCTTCCTTATTTTTGGCGCTGAGAGCCATGGTCATGGCACAACTCCAGGTGCTATAATTTTCTTCATCCAATTGGTGAGTAACAAGTACCGCTCCAGGTTGATCAGAGTGATGGAGATAGAGAGGATCGTTGGGATCTTCATATTTGTTAACCGCAGACTTGGCTGGGGTTTCAGTGGGTGCCATGGTTTTTGGCGATGCAAAAAATGGTGTTTAGGGTTTTGGGTATCAGGAGCGCTTAGGCTCTGGTACCATGTAAATTTTGATATTAGCTGAAGAATATTATTCATTGAATAGTTACAAAGGAGTTTTATACAATGCAAAGACTAAGCACGATCCTAAATTAAAGCCTATACAAATTGTTTCCTAGTTTATGCATTTGTACAGAATGGAAGGTGAATCAATATTAGTTGACTTTCCATGATACAAGGAAATCACCATAATAGAGAATCAACTGATTTTACTTTCCTTTACAGCTTTACTATCTGAATTGATCACTGAGCTTTAGAATGGCAGCAAAATTGCCGAGTAAATGAAGCGTAAGAGTAGGTTCATCCTTTCCGAATATTTATTTCTCTCTTTGAGAAGATAATGAAGTAAGAGCTGCCACAAGCTAATGACTGGCGAGAATTGTGACCAGATAATCAGTAATATAGGACTCAGACTCAATTAGTAGGTACCTATAATTGCCAGGACGCCAATTAATATTTAGTATTAATAAATAGCTGTTAGGGAATGTGGAAGAAAGAATGATTCTTTGGGTTGAACAATTGACGGTTGCAGATTCAGACTGCCATAACAAACAAACTGCTGCTGCACACACCCAACTAGTTCCATTTTATGAAAATCGTAGAAACAAAATCGATAAATGTCTTTAGATTGTTCATATTTGTAACTAGAATAAACATAAAAATGATTGATTCCCCAACCCAACCCTGTTATATCCAAAATTGTGTGCAAAAATATCAAACATGATTTGTTTAATTTGAAACACACAGAAAAACCTCAATACTTGCCCATTCCATACATGATACATCTGAATCTGTTGGATGAATGAGAATAATTGGCTTGGGACAAGAGTTGGACCAAAAAAGAACCAACTTTTGAGAATACTGGCACCGCCACCTGGGTGGGGAGGAACTGGAGACGGAGGGAGAAAGAAGACCCAAAGCAAAACGGCGAGCTTTTACTCAGTTACTTAAGCTGATGTGGAATTCTCAAAGCCGTTAGATTCTGTGAACGGGTACAATCGATCCAGAAGTGCAGAGGTCTCTCTCGCTGTATTGTTACAATTGTACCCCGCCCTCCCTTATCCAAGCTCTTCTCTCTGCTTTTGCCTCCGGGCAGCCTCCAGACTTAACCGCCGCAGTCGCAGCCTCCAGACTTAACCGCCGCAGTCGCAGCCTCCTCTCCTCTCCTCTCCTCTCCTCTCCTCTCTATCCTCTTCACTTTTTCCCCAATCTCCAATCTTATGTCCAGGTGAGTCACTAGCTTCTTATTCCATCATCTTCCTTTTTTATCTCTGGATTATATGTTATGTTTCTCTTGTAAACGTCAATCAATCAATCCTCTAAGTAAAGTAAATAGTAATTATGGAACTGGAGCTGTTGCTTTCTTCCTCCAAGTCCACTTGTTTACCCTTGTTTCTCTCCTCCTCCTCCTCCTGCAGCAAATCCCCTTTTCTTCTTAAACCCAAGCAATCTCTCAAAAGCCCCCATCTCTCGCTCTGGCAAAAATCCCAATTCTGGGGCAATAGTTTAGTTTTACATGGTGCTGCTTCGGGTAACCTCACGAAAACCACCCATGTCCCATTTGGCCCAATGTGCTGCTGCTGTCAAGAGAAGGAAAGAACTTCCCTTTGACAACGTCATTCAAAAGGATAAGAAGCTGAAGCTGGTTCTCAAGATACGCAAGATTTTACTCAGCCAACCTGATAGAGTTATGTCGCTTAGAGAGTTAGGTAGGTACAGAAGAGAATTGGTTCTGCAGAAAAAACGCCGTTTCATTGCTCTTCTGAAGAAATTCCCAGCCATGTTTGAGATTGTTGAAGAAGGGGTTTACTCCTTGCAATTTAAACTGACTCCCGAAGCTGAAAGGCTATATTTTTAGGAGTTGAAGGTTAGGAATGAGATGGAAGACCTGCTGGTGGTCAAGTTGAGGAAATTGTTGATGATGTCCTTGGATAAGCGGATTCTATTGGAGAAGATTGCCCATTTGAGGAATGACTTAGGGCTTCCCCTAGAGTTTCGTGACACTATTTGTCACCGGTACCCACAGTTCTTTAAAATAGTTGCAACTGCGCGAGGTCCCGCATTAGAATTAACTCATTGGGACCCTGAACTTGCAGTCTCAGCAGCTGAGTTGTCTGAAGAGGAAAACCGAGTTAGAGAGATTAAAGAGAAGGATTTGATTATAGATAGACCTATCAAGTTCAAAAGATTAAAGCTGCCAAAGGGCCTTAATCTTTCAAAGGGTGAGATAAGGAGCATATGCCTATTTAGAGACATACCTTATATATCCCCTTACTCTGATTTATCGGGACTGAGATCAGGTACTATTGAGAAAGAGAAACATGCTTGTGCGGTTGTCCATGAGATTTTGAGTCTTACTGTGGAGAAGAGAACCCTTGTGGATCACCTTACTCATTTTCGAGAAGAGTTCAAGTTCTCTCAACAGGTGAGGGGTATGCTGATAAGGCACCCCGATATGTTTTATGTGTCCTTGAAAGGAGATAGAGATTCAGTTTTCCTTAGGGAAGCATATCGTGATTCTCAATTGATAGACAAGGATCGTTTGTTGATCATAAAGGAGAGGCTTCGATCTATTATTTCTGTTCCTCAGTTTCCTAGACGGGGTGCTCCCAGGACTGAGGCAGATGGTGCAAAAGGAAGTGATGAGGCAGCAGATGGAACTCTTGAGGAAGGAGAGGAATGGTCTGGGGATGATGATGAGTTCGACGATGACGAAGATGATGATGAAGATGATTGGAGTGATGAAGATGATGATGCACCTCCAAATTTTGACGAAGATAGGAAGACATCGAATATTGGAGTGAGCAAACCAGTCAAACAGGAGGGCAGTTCGAGAGAGAATGATGGAAAGGTGCTTGTTTCAGTGTTGCCAGATGGTCGGCCAAGGGAGCGCTGGTAAATTAATGTATCTGTGGGACTCCTGTCTCAAATATATCCTAAAAGGGTTCATTATTTGTTTTCGGCCTCAAATACTACATATGTTTGATCCTGCTCAAAGGAGAACTCAAGGCCTCTACCGTTTTCCTCATACTCAAGGTTCAGAGAGGCATTCTTTGGGAGACAAAGGCATCAGCTTCAAGTGTTATATTCCTCTATTGCCTTGTGTAACAGAATCATATTATTTTTTGTACCATTTAGTTAAGATAAATGCATATTTTGTGGGAATGAATAGTATCAGCCTGTTTCATTTGATTTTTCATGCTTTTTAGTTGAATAACCCGGGTGATGGTGATTTGTTTAGCCTTTTTCCGGATCTTCATCATACCTCTGTAATGCAATTCCTTACTTAAGGATTCATAAACTACCGAATCTACCTGGTAAAATCCAAAAGGAACTTTCTGAAATTCTCTTCCAGAGTATCAATATTAGCTTTCTGAAATTTTCTTCCAGATGATCAATATTAGCTTCTAAATTGTTCCTTGATGACTCTCCCTATATTCTCGTCTTCATAATCCTTTCATCGTCTCAAGGGAGTGCTTTAGTTTTTGTTTTTATTCTTCATAGTTTTCTAGATTATCTCAGTGGCCAAATAGAAACTTCATGATCTGTTATTCTTCTTTTGTATCTTTATGAAATTTACAAAACACTAATTTTTTTTGAAGATTCAGGAAAATCAAAGGCCTGAGAAACTTGCAGGTATTATACATATCCTTCTTTACTCCACGGAATGCCTTATACATTTGTTTTACCGTGCTTTATGGGATTGTATTACTCTGTCCCTTACAACTTTTTTCCTTCAACTTATTTCTTTGTAATTATAGGTGGCAAGGTAATTTTCATGGATTTAAAAGAACTTATATAAATGAATAATTCAACACTCTTTTGGGAAAGGTTGACTGAAAATGTATGTATGAATCTTCGTTCTCTTTATGTATGGAACATAGAGAAAACAGACCTTAGGAAACATTGTGCAACTGAGTCATGAGACTTGGAGTTTTTATTTGCAGCCAGTGTTGGCATCCTTAAATGTCTTATGAATTACCGATTTAAGATATACAGATTAGGAATAGCTTGGGTTCTGTTAGGTAGTTCACAAGAAGATTTACATGACCTTCAAAAATGGGCTACTGGTATTGTGACGACGAGCTGATCGAATAGTATTGGAAGGATGAGGTATCCGTGCCTTGTGCCTTCACAGATTTGAGTGGTTTCAGAGGAGCTTTTAATTGGGTTCTTTTGATTTAGTTGTCTTGCTCTATTATTCTTCTTAAGTTGTTTGCATTGGGTTGAGTTTTATGCTTAATGTCATGTGCTTATTGGGTTTCCTGAACAGGTTCTGAAGCATCAAAAAGGAAGATGCTTGTGGGATGATTTTTAAGAGTTTATCCCATATATTTGTCATTTAGTTTGTTATGTTTTGATTGAATATGTGCATATCCCTTCATGTAGGAAGTATTTGTACATTATATGCTGGTAGTGAGCAAATTATAATCTTGTAATGTTATGTGAGAGCAGTGCTTGTTGTTGGATTTATTTGCATGCAAGGGAAATGTATCACCTAACTAGTTTGGTGACGTTCTCCGGTGTGCAGTTTCCCTCAGAACAACAAACTTGACGATGATGCCTCCCAGAGAAGCTTTATCTTTCACGCTTTATTTGATCAAAGAATTTTGTATGTGGGTCCTCTTGTGAGCTGGTATGTACAATGAAAACCAATTTAAAGCCTACTTTAGCAATTGATTCAACATTCGTTGATATTGTTATGCAATTTTCATTAAAAAAAAAAAAAAAAAAATTCTGGTCTTCTAAAAATTGTTGCATAGGTGACTGCTGGATGCATCATCTTAACATTGAGAATCAATCAGTTTAGCTTAAGAAATCTGTTATGTCTCTGATTTTGCAAATAGTTGATTGTTTGATTGGATAGCTCTCTATTGAAATTGGAAAATTCTTGGATCTTGCATTTGAACTTAATTGTTAAGTGGTTTCTCATTTCACGGAGGGAATACCTTTAAATGCTATTGAAATGCAGGGTGGGTTGGAAGGGGTTTACCTTTCCTTTCTAGAGAAGAGCGCGCCTCTGTTGCTTTGGGAAAAGAACATCAGGTGAGAAACAATGTTTTTTTTTACCCTGATGACAATAATAAAAGGTACAACAACCATGCTGTGCTCTATCCATCACTGAAATGCAGGGTCAATTTCCATGCACCTAGAGAACGATTCATCATAAACGGGGATACCCGAGTTTTAGTCAGTTGTGAGTAATTTTGCATTTGCCTTCCTCTTTAAATTGTCCTCATTTTTAGGCAGCTGCTTCTGCAAATATGCCACTAATGATACTATTACTTACTGATTAAAAGTGTGCCTAACTGCATATATAATCACATGCAGTATTGTTTGTATAGGACTTATCAGCTTGTTGAAGTGTCTTCTTGTATTTTTCATTACGTGCCTCATACGCTCCCAGGTCAAATTTTTATTTGAATGAGCTAAAGAAATATCAAACTACAGTTTCGTCTGTGCTTGTGAAACATATTGGCATACACAAAATCTCTCTCTTGTAAAGGATGAGATGAGATGTGATAAATGATAGATGCATGCTGGTGTAGGCGACTGCTCGCAGCATTTCACTATAACAAATAGAGAGGTCACACGTGGGCCTCAAAAACGCGCATTCTAAGGCCCAGCACCATCCCAACACCCTACCAGTGACCCCCATTGTCACTCCCTCACTTAGCTGCCCAACCTATTTTCAAAACTACGGGCTCTATAGCTTGTCCTTGGAGGTGAAATTAAGATGGATGATTTGAAAATCATCATGGAAAAGTCCTTGTGATCTTCAATCTTTTCGCTGCGGACAAGAACATCCTGCACGCATAAAATTGATGTAGAATCAAATTAAGTGCAAGGACGGGAAATATTGTGACTGAAAACTAAATGGGAATTAGGAAGCGATTAAAAAGATGGATTGAGATAATGAATTGGTGAAATAGACTTACTCCCAAGGAACGTCACCGACTATGAGCCAATCCCCTTCCTCGTCCTCATATGTCAAAACATGAAGTTCGTAATGACCAGAGTGCACTCTGTCCACATCATCTCCCCCTGTTATTGTAAATATTTGTCATATGTCAAAATATGTATAATATGTACACACATATATAATGAAGTTAGAGGTGGGTAAGTACAGAGAATGTTGGTGTTGAACATGTGTTCGAGTGTCCGTATCATGTCGTGAAAACCATGATGGGCTAATAGATCCAGCTTTCTTCCAATGGCATGCCCCTCCATGTAAACCTTGACATACAGTCTTCTTCTTGTGTTCCTGCTGCTGCTGCTGCTCTCAACATCATTGTGTTCATCATCTGCTGTCGCTGCATTCATCTTCTGAATAACTGACCCAATTAAATTCTTCTCCGATGCTCTCCCCCTGTTATATAGAAGGCCAGTGACGGGTTACTAATTAATATTAGGTAGTAATATGGAATGGATTTAATTATGATTAATAATATATACCTTTCGGCAGACGGATACTGAGAGGGGTTGCGTTGTACTCGTTGGGACGCTGCAGAGGGTGATAAGCTAAGCCCAAGCTGAAGATCTGTGGTGAGATCTCTCTTCAACTGTTTAACGACTGTGAGTAGTAGAGTGACAAGGACGACGACAAGGATGACGACGGTGAACAAGAAGTAGTACTTGTAGTTGTAGGTGTGCTGCTGCCTCTGCCCATCACTTTTTAGCAAATTTATTGATGAAGCCGCGCCATCGCCATTGCCATTGCCCACCAACTTTGTGTGTTTATACATATGGTGCTTATATGGTGTTTATATAGCTATAACTTTGGAGGGACAAAGAATATATATTAAAATCAAAATTTGGATATGTTTTCTATGATTTGATACAGTGATACTACTAGGTAGGTGTCGACCTGAGAACTCGAATGCTCTCAGGCCAGCCGACAACTAGTACACGTTTCAAAATCCGCTTTATTTAGTATTAAAATACTTACATTTCAACTTCTTGACTGCAAATGCAATGTTCAAGTGAATATATATGCATTTAAAAATGCAGATAAATAGTTACTTAGTATTACGGTTTAGTAGTATTCCTTTTCACTTGTAAGTAAGAGGTTTTAGATTCAATTCTCGCCAAAGGCGAATTTGAAGGTTTTAGATTTGATTCTCGCCAAAGGCGAATTTGAACCACATTGTTGCTAGCTCATTGTGAGGTTAAACTCACTCACTCCCCCTTTGTGTAGATAATATCGATTGTTCAAAAAAAAAATACAGATAAACAAACAAAAAGTAAGTTGTATCCTTTTTCTCTACGTTTGATATATTAAGTTCACATTTTTTTTTAACAAACAATATTATTTATACTAAAAGAGAGGGGGTGGACTTATCAACATCTTTATCGCCGTATAAATCATTACGTATATTGCAACTTTGAGCTGTTCCATTGAAAATTTTGCAAGTTTCTACTTTCTACCGCAATGGCCAATGTGGTTATACCAATGGAATGGTGTGTGTTGTTGAGAATCCCACGTTGATGAGATGATGGACCTTCTATGTGTTTATAAGTAGGTGGGTTACTCCCGTTATTGCCAATTGGTTTTATGTTGTAACCTTAACTTTCTTTATGATATCAGAGTCAAGTTGTTCCTCGTGTTTGACTTGAAAATTCGTCATATGTGAGGGAGTGTATTGAGAGTGAATCTCACATTGATGAGTGTTAGACTTGAAAATTCGCTACATGTGAGGGGGTGTATTGAGAGTGAATCCTACATTGATGAGAGTTAGGACCTTGCATGTGTTTCTAAGTAGGTGAGTTACTCCCAATATTACTAATTGATTTTATGGTGGAACCTCAACTTTCTTCATATACCAAGCTAACTATGCAATAATGCTCTTAAATAGTGCATAGTTGACTTAAGATGTTTCCGTAGTTACAATTTTGTTATAGATAAATTTCTCTCCTTCATTAGGCACAAATGTAAAGAAAATATCGAATTGTGACATAGACAATGGTCAAATACCTCAAGCATTCATACTCAAATAAAGGCAATACGTTGTGCCTTGGTACCTTAATTGGGAACACAATGTACGTTAGGGATTGCTAATTAGAGACAAGCTCTTTTAAGAAATATATAAATGTCTAAAGAGAAGTTGATTGTATCTTGTTAGAGGAAATGAATCTAGACTCCTCGATCTTCCTTTTTTCTACTTTTCTTTGTTATGAATTAATTCAATAGTGAATCTAGACTGCTTGCGTGGAGTCTTGGAACCATTTACATATATAGCAAGAGACAATATATATATACAGTATAATATTAATGTTCAATGGATATAATCATGGTGTTGCGCGCGCATGGGGGGCCTTGGGTTGGGTGGAGTCACTCACTTAATCAAAGGCATTGGCTATGGTTAACAAGTATCTATAAATTATACATTGGTGTGTGTTTCTAGGATAATTCCTTTCTTTATTAATCTTTTTTTTTTTTGTTTCCTTAATGTATACTTAACCAACAAATTAGCGATAATTGATATTGACAACGGTTAGGGGGATGGATGCTCGATCAATAAGAGCCCTGGTGGTATCAGATTCACTAATGTTAGTAGATTTGGATATATACTTTGAGCTATTATCAACACTAACTAATTCTCAAAATGAAATCAAAAACCCTTAGTGTTAATTGCCTTTGAATTATTGTCATCACATAATTATAGGAGGTAAGAATCGTAATCCTTTCCGGGAGACATGAATGCAATTGCAATGCAATTAGCTTGATTTCCACTGCAGACTAATCACACTAAGAATTAGGGAAAGAATGGGACAAAGAAAAGACACTAATTACTAGTATTAGCTAGTGCAGTCAAATTCAAATTCTTCCTCCTTTGAATAAATTAAATTTGCAGCTTCTCCATTATGTTAATATTCCACGTGCATAAACTGTGTAATCACGATGGATCATGTGTCAGATTTTCTGCTCCACTTTTACTTTTACTTTTGTCAAAGTTTCACCGTCTTTTTCTCATATGTTGGGTTGGATTAGATTTTCCATGTTTTTATCACGACCGAGACCGATGCCGAAAGACCGAGGGAGGGAGGGAACATGAATATCTTTCTTGCTTAGACCTAAATAAGAATTGAGAACACAAGAATTGACGACTTAGAAAACAAGGGAAAGGGGAAAAGTGCATTTTCATGTTCCCCACCACCCCTACCCATACCATAACAAGAATGTATTGTTGCATCAACTTGTTTTCATTTTTTGCTGCATCAGTTAATCATCTATTATCTTTTAAACACGATGTATGTTTAGATAAAATTATAATGTTTAGGGTTTAATCGTTGATCTTATTCTTCCCCCTTTTGGAGGCGATATATGTATAAGATACAACTTCAGTCCTTGTACCACAAGGAATATTAAGGACACTAAACTAGGAGAGCTCTACCCAAACTAGGAAATACAATCACATTCCCATTTTATTGTTGATTCACGTCAACGCTCCCCCTCAAGTTGGTACATAGATATCTCTTAAGCCCAACTTGTCGAGTGAGTCTTGAAATCTTCTAGCAGAAACTGTATGAGTTAGAATATCTGCCAACTAATCTTCTGTTTTTACAAGCAGAATATCAACCAACTTAACATCCAACTTTTCCGTTATGAAATGTCTATTTACCTCAACATGCTTGGTTCTATCATGCTGCACCGAATTGTTAGCTATCTCTCGTGCTGCTTGATTATCACAATATAACAGCATAGACCCTTTTGGTTTAAACCCTACCTCAGTGAGTAGAATCCGAAGCCATAGAAGGTAACAAATACCATGAGCCATTCCTCTGTACTCAACCTCAGCCAAAGACCTTGCCACCACATTTTGCTTCTTACTTCTCCAGGTCACAAGATTACTAGCTATAAACGTAAAGTATCCCGACGTAGACCACCAATCAGTAATATTTCTAGCTCAATCTGCATCGATATACCTTTTCACCTTCATATGTCCATGCTTTTTGTACATTAACCCTTTTCCTGGAGCTCCTTTTAAGTAACTCATAATCCGCATTACTACTGCCATATGATCCTCACTAGGAGCATGCATAAACTAACTCACCACACTTACTGCATAAGCAACATCTAGCCTTGTAAGTGACAAATAAATCAACCGCCCTCCCAACCTATGACACCTCTCCCTATTCACCAGGACTTGATCCTTATAGATTGCTAGATGATGGTTCTGCACAATTGGTGTATCTACTGGTTTACACCCTAGCATACCAGTTTCAAACAAAAGGTCCAACACACACTTTCGCTGAGATAAGAATATTCCTTCCCGAGATCTAGCCACTTCAATCCCCAGGAAGTATTTAAGTCCCCCATGATCCTTCATCTCAAACTCATAAGACAAATACCTCTGCAATCATTCAATTTCTATTGTGTCATCACTTGTGACAATCATGTCATCTACATATATGATAAGCAAGGTTACCTTGTCATCCTTGCATTTGATGAACAAAGTATGGTCTAAGTTACCATGTTGAGACACATACTTTTTCATTGCTTGGGTGAACCGCCAAAACCACACTCTGGGTGACTGTTTAAGACCATACAGTGCCTTCCGAAGTCTACATACTTTCCCATTAGAGTTCGCAGCACCATACCCTGGTAGAATATCCACGTATACCTTTTTCTCTAAATCTCCATGTAGAAAAGCATTTTTTACATCAAACTGTCTCAGAGGCCAGTCAAGGTTGGTAGCAAGAGACAATAAAACTATAATGGTATTCATTTTTGCAACCGGAGAAAATGTCTCCTGATAATCGACTCCAAAGGTCTAGGTAAACCATTTTGCCACTAGCCTTGCCTTGCACCTATCAATTGTTCCATCTGCCTTATGTTTGATGGTGAACACCCACTTTCATCCTACTAATTTCTTTCCTTTAGAAAGTGCAACCACACTCCAAGTATTATTCTTTTGTAATGCTTCCATTTCAACTTGCATTGCCTCTATCCATTTCAGATCTTCTAAAGCTTCTTCCACTCTTATGGGTATTTTGATAATTCCCATCTACTAAACAAGTGCATAGTATTTTGGTGAGAGTTGCTGCATATAGATGTAGTTTTCAATGAGGTACCTCACCTTTCCTTCTAGAGAGTATCTATCTGGTGGTTTTCCTCGATTTTGTCGAGAAGGTAACATGGTTTATTAATATTTGAGTGAGCACTTACCTTAGAGATATTTGTTGGATCATGGTCGTGTACTTAAGGAGAATGGGGTAAGTTGTCGTGTTTTGCTTCTCTAAAGCTATTACGTTGTTCAAACAATTTTGTAAGCCTACTCGGGCCTTCATCAAAAAACACTGAACTAGGCATACTCGAGCCAGCATTAATGACAGCTGAATTCAGCCCACTTGGCCTGGTACCATATTCCTGATTATCATGCCCTCTTGGGCTAGCTGCAGCGGAATGATTAAGTGGGCTGCTGACACATACAAATTCTGGAGTAGCATACAACCCAATTGCAAGTTTTGGTGCACACGGCCCAATTGCAGGTTCTAGTGCACACGGTCCAATTGCAGTTGCAGGTTCGGGTTCGATTTCTATACGCCCAATTGCCGGTTGGGTTATTGTGCTATGTGGGCTCACACAGTCATGGTCTCAGATCGTGCATCAAATAAGTCAAACTCGCCATAATCATCAATTAAGGTTGTCTACCCCTGAGGAGTATAGCTGGGAGGAAAAAAGAGCTTGTCTTCTGAGAAGGTAACATCCATGGTGACATATGTATGTTGAGTGGATGGATGATAACATCTATAGCCCTTTTGTTGGGGACTAAAACCAAGAAACACACACCGCACTACACATGGATCAAGCTTGCTTCTTTGATTTTTATGAAGATGGGCATATGCCACACAACCGAAAACCCGAGGTTGAAGATGAAGAGCAGATGAGAGTAAAGTATGATCTGCAAGCACGGCTAAAGGTGTTCTAAAAGAGAGGACATGCGATAGCATTCAATTCATGAAATAAATAGCATAAGTGATTACATCATCCCAATATGTCTTGGGTGCACAACTACCAATAAGAAGAGCACGGGTAATCTCAAGCATGTGCCGATTGTTTTGTTCGACTACTTCACTTTGATGTGGGGTTTGAAGGCAAGTAGTCTCATGAAGAATGTCTTTTTCCATAAAAAAAAAATTGAGAACGATCCTAATTTAGATACTCACCACCGATGTCTAACCGAAGCACTTTAACAGAGAGTGAATATTGAAGATAGACCATGTGATAGAAATTTTTAAAGATGCCATCCACATCGCTTTTATTTTTCATGAGGTGCAACTAAGTCATTCTAGCGCAGTCATCAACAATGTTACAAACTAACATACACCATGCTGAGTAGTAACTGGAGATGGCCCCCACATATCAAAATGAATTAACTCAAAAGGAATTGTTCGTTTGTTAAGACTTGGAGGATACAAAGCTCGATGGCTTTTCACTAATGAGCAAACATTACACTATAGAACAATTTGAAATATTACTAAACAATGATGGAAGTAATTTTCGTAAATAACCAAAGAAGGCATGACCAAAAAGACGATGCCACAACAGAACAATCTTTAACTTTCCACTATCTCAACCTTGAACTTGATGAACACAACCTTGTGCAACATCATCAACGTAGTACAACCCCCTCATCTTAGTACCACGCTCAATGATCGTCTGAGTCTGAATATCTTGAAGTAAACAAAAAGACGGATACATTTGCACAACACAATCTAATTACTTAGTGACTTGTCCCATTGATAACAAAAGGCTAGCGAGTGTGAGAACAAGTAAACAGTTATGTAATGAGAGAGAATGAGTGAGTGATATCGAACCCGCCTCTGTAATCACATTTTCTTTTCATTTTTTATTTTAAGTTTTAGGTTTTAGGGCTATACGGATACATTGTCTTACATTCCATATGATACATGATAATAATTCAATGACCCTTGAATCCACAAGCCCCAGCAGAAGACCAAGAAATTACTCGACCCTGTAGGGGGCAACACCTTCATTAACAGTGACAATGCTATCATGTGGTGATGGTGTTGTAGAGTTAAATAAAGTACGATCATAAGTCATATGATCAGTGACTCCAGAGTCAATAATCCAACCTATATCAAGATCAATATATGCCAATTAAAGATGTGCATGTGTTACCTGGATCATCTAATTGCTCTTTAGCAATCAAATTTAATAGTGATAGTTGTGGTCCCAAATTTTCTGGGTCCGGGTTCCAATCTTTTTGAATGTCTACCAGTAAAGTAAGCGGGCCCATGCCTAATCTACCATCGTCCCCAATGGATGCACCTGCCCTCTGTCTCCTTGGAGTTTGGGCTCCAAACTCGGCAAGCCCACGGTTTGGCATACGTGAAGTTGGCACCGTAAGCCCATGGCTCGTGTCAGAATTTTTTGCATGCACAGCGTCTGGAATTCTCCTTTGGTTTCGCTGTTCAGCCATTTGAAAACAGCAGCTTGGTGGTTCTATTGTTTAGGTTTTGTAGGATTTAGGTCTTGTATGAATCTATTGTCTCGAGATCACTCCTTGATTTTTCCTGCAACTTGGTTTTGAAGCCAACAAGAATCTCTCATGTCGAGACCAAGATAAAATTTTGATTCTGAGTTCAATCTTTTTCTTCTTCTATCCATGGGGTGAGCAATGTAGGGTGAGCAATGTCTCTTGCTTTGAGACGCTGAGGTTTAGACTCTAGGTTTCTTTCTTTCTTTCTTTCTGTGGGGTGAGGGTGCCTTTGAGGTTTTGGTGTTTTTGGTTGATAGGTTTTTTTTTTCCAATGGGTGGTTCTCTAGCTTCAAGACCACGGTGGAATTTTTTCTATTCAACGATCGACAGCAAGGGTAAAGGAGAAAGAGACAAGCTGAAACCTTCTTTGATACCAAGATAAAATTATAGTGTTTAGGGTTTAATTGTTGATCTTATTCTTCTCCCTTTTGGAGGCAATATATATAAGATACAACTTTAGTCCTTGTACCACAAGGAATATTAAAGACAGTAAACTAGGAGAGTTCTACCCAAACTAGGAAATACAATCACATTCCTATTTTATTGTTGATTCATGCCAACATGTTTAATTACAACAACAACAACAAAGTCTTATCCTATTAAGTGAGGTCGGCTCTATGAATCGTAGAACGTCATTGCGCTCGGTTTTGTGATGTGTCTTTCTTTAGATAGTAGTCCAAGTCTTTTGTTAGAGTCTCTTTCCAAGTCTTCCTAGGTCTTCATTTACCCATTTGGCCTTGAACCTCTTTCCTGTAATCACATCTTCTAACTGGAGCGTCTATAGGTCTTCGTTTCACATGTCCAAACCACCTTAACCAATTTTCTCTCATCTTATCTTCAATTTCGACTACTCCTAATTTACCTCGGATATCCTCATTTCCTAATCTTGTCTTTCTTGTGTGCCCACACATCCAATGAAGTATTCTAATCTCTGCTACACTCATTTTGTGTGATGCTTCACTCCCCAACATTTTGCGCCATAAAGCATTGTTAGCCTTATTGTCATCCTATAAAATTTCCCTTGAGTTTTAGTGGCATATGACGGTTGCACAACACACCTTATGCACTCTTCCACTTCATCCATCCAGCTTGTATTCTATGATTGAGGTCTCTATCCAATTCTCCGTTCTTTTGGAAGATAAATCCAAGATATCGAAAGCATTCGCTCTTTAATACTTCTTGACCTCAATCCTCACCCCTAACTGATTTGAACCTCTATTCTTACTAAACTTACACTCCATATACTCTATTTTTGACCTACTTAACCAAAGATTTTTAGATTCCAACACTTCTCGCCACAGGTTAAGCTTCATATGTACTCCCTCATGAGTTTTATCTATCAACAATATATCGCTGCGAAAAGCATACACCAAGGAATATCATCTTGGATATGTCCCATTAACTCAGCTATTACCAATGCAAAAATGTAAGAACTTAAAGATGAGCCTTGATGTAACCCTAAAGTTATGGAAAAACTTTTGTTTTGTCCTTCATGAGTTCTTGCAACAATCTTTGCTCCGTCCTACATATCCTTTAGAGCTTGGATATATGCTACTCCCTATGATATTCGTTTAATTAATATTTAAAAATAAAAATATATTACATTGAATAGTGTTTTGCGAGCTCCTTGACCTCAACTAGGAGAAGCGCTCCCATACAATAGGAATGTTATTGCGAAGGTACTTCAAACCAAACAAGCATTGATACGTGAAAAAATCTATAGTGTAAAACAATGCATAGTTAATTTAAGATACGGTCACAATGATATCCCAAAATAAATTTGTCTTCCCCAATTAACTCAAAAAAGTTGCCTAAAGTTAGCACAATAGCAGCTATATCCAATTTGACCTATGGACGGATACGCAAGCATACGTTTCATGCTTGTTTGAGTAATAGCAATGAGATTCCCCAATATCATGCTAAGAATAGCTAGGATTTCCAGAAGAAGATGTCATTCGTTTGATGAGAAATAAAAAGGAATATCAAAAATTCAAGTGGCTGAAGCTAAAGCAGCTACTTCCGAAGTAACAGAAAGAAAAGCAACAACTAGAGTGGAGTACGGTAGGGGCAAAGGGAATTTCTGGTGGAGCGGTGAAATGCGTAGAGATAAAAAAGAACACTAACGGCGAAAGCACTCTGCTGGGCCGACACTAACACTGAGAGACGAGTAGTGTGTTGGCAAAACCTTCACCTTGGAGGTCCCTAATGTTCAAGGGAAGGAGCATACCAATAAATAGACTAATGGTCCCCCTTCCCTAATCCTCCTAGCACCCATAGACTAGACAAATGGCGGTTCTGCTTGCACCTTTCAAGTTACTGCGGCACCATAATTATTCATAGCAAAAAGCATTAGAAGAAGATTGTGTGGGTGTGAGTAGAGATGAGTACGTGGACCAAGGAGCTTTTAGAATGTAGGCATCTATTATCTATAAAAGATGTAACATATTTACCAAAGAAAAACTTATTACAACTCACGAGTATCTAGTATAATATTGGACCCAAAAGAAAAATACTAAACTGATAGAGATTATTCACACATGTTCTACTGACTGAGTTTTACCATAGAATTGGAGTGGAGGGGAAAAACCCTGCAAAGACCAAAAAATTTCATACAAATTGCCTTCCAACTCAAGATTTAAGACAGAAAGAAGAATCAAGTACATTCAGAGTTTCAAGTAATTACAAAATTTGGCACTGAAGCTGTTATTATTAATTAATGCCACAGATGCATCCAAAGGAACATCTTAAGTTCTACTTCCTAACACTGCACTTCTACAAGATGCAGGATCACCGTTTACTGTACTATTTGTAAGTATATTTTGATACAAAATTAGCCACATCAGCCGCAACATCATAAGCACCCTCAACACATCGACCCAAGGCTACACCAGTAACGTAGTTGCCACCAAGAAATAACCCTTGGGTCCCAGTATCACTTAAACCAGCTTTTGCAGCATCAAGGACATCAAAATGACCAACCAAGAACTGCGGAATGGCTTGTGGCCATACTTTCACACCCAATACAAGTGGCTCCTTAGCATTACGGTTTAGGAGGACTTTTCTCAGATCTTGATCTACTGCTTCAACAAGCTTGCTCTCCTTCTGTCAGTGTTTTATTTTTCAGAAACAGTCAACAGAAAGAATATATCGAAGGCTTGGGAACAAAAAAAAATTGAGAATGTAAATCACACTCATGCGCGCTGTTTAAATAAGGAGAATGTGATTTTAAATGTACATGCAAGTGCTCATGCACACAGAGAGACTAGAAGAAAAGCAGCAATGCACAATGCCTTGGAAAACAAAGCCTGCTAACAAAACACAAGTTTCTGCCCTGTATGAAGATCCAAGTTTCATGCATGATTGCTCAATTATGGTGCTCATATGAAAACCCATCAATGCTTTATTTCATATAAAAATTTAAGTATCAATGTTGACGCCCAAAATGAAACGTTCACCAGATAGTTATTGAAGGTAATTACAAAAAAGGAATCGGGATATTGGATAAAGTAGCTGCTCCTTTAGGGTGCCATATATGAAGCGAAGCACATTTTAAGACCTTCGTGATAGTTTATGAGAAACATCAATTCACTTTAAATGCATGTATTACCAGCCTTATCATCACCTTCATGCATCTTTCCCACCACAAAATCATATATCATACGGCATTCGTCTTACCTCTGACATAATTCCAGGATTGGTGGCACCTCCAATATAGTTCAAGAGCAAAACCCTTCCAGGTGGTGCACGATTAGGAAAGAGTGACGAGCTGTATATAGTTCCTGCAAAACCCATGGGAAAAATCAGCAAGAAATGGTGATCGCTGATGTCAAGCATCAGTTATAGGCATAGATAATGAACTCCCAAACCAAATCGAATCTACCTAAAGTTTTCAGCCCTTGGCTACGAGGATGCAATTGACCAAAGCCCTTTAGTTCACCACCAACCAAGCATTCAGTCCGAATTGCTTCTCTTGGATATGAAATAGAAACTGCTGCAACTGGTGGGTAATAAAATTTTGATAGTGCATCTGCAGCAGCAACCTGCAAAAGAAACAAGACAAAAGAGGACAAATGGAATGTCAGTTCAAGAAACCCATTGATTTGTCTTGTTGATCACCACTATTTACAGAGACATGTCCTTACAGAACAAAAAAAAAACTTTGACTGAAAATCCCAACTGTAAATGCCCCGAAATCAAGATTTAACTGTCAAACACGTGGCAATAAAGATAACAAACATGTAGGACGGAAACATACAGATAGAGGACGCAATAAACCACTTGCTACAGGGGATGGAACAGTCATCACAACACTTTTGCTAAGAACTGAAACCAATCCTTCAGGTGTTTCGTAGGTCAAAGTGTACCCTCCTTTATCCAATTTACTGATATTTGAAAGCTTCCAAGATAATTTTACTTTGCTTCCCAACCTGTTAACACAACAGAACAAAGTATGACCATATGGCTGTGAAAAACAAGTGTTGCACATGAAAAAAATTATAAAAAAAAAAAAAACCTACAAATGTTCTCTCCTTGCTAACAAAGAAGGATGACCATCCAACTAGAGTAAGAGTATTTATCCTTTGTTGAAAGAAAGTACCTTGTAGAAATTGCATCCGGCAACATACCAAGTCCCTTCCTAAAAGATCCAACTGTTTGGCCCTTTGGTTTCGGGAGACGCCTATTGAAAAATAAAATTAGGGAATTGAAAATAAACTTTACAAGTTAAATCATAATAACATCGAAGACACAAATCTATTATTACAGATCTCGAGGTGTCTTAGGGGCACGGTTTCTCCCCTGGATTGCTTTAATGGCACCACCAATGATACTACCTCCATTTTGCTCTAGCTGCCAAACTTTTCTGAATGCTGCTTTCATACTCAGTTTTGAAGGATCACCCGCATAAACACCTGAATATGACAAAAGTTTCGGAGTAATTAAAAAGTCACTATAACCTGCTGAAGTGACAAAAAGCTACACCACTTTAAAAATTTAATGAACGTATACCAATTTACCAAATTAACTGAACAGCTTTTACAGGACGCTTTATGCGCCTAGTTTGACAAGTATAGTTCACATAGATAAGTGAGCATGGCTGAACAAATAAATGTGGTTAAAATTCAGATCCTGTGTGAAATAATGCCAGTTCAGTTAAAAGTGCCATATAAAAATTGTGTAAGGTCACATGATGTCACAGGGCGCTTGCTTGCATAAATAACAAATGAAGAAGTCGATTCAAAAGTGCGAACAACAATTCTTTTTCATTTTTTATTGTGGTTAAAGTTTGAATGGGATACGCAACAATTGGGTAGGTTTGAGTCCGAACCCATCTTAGGATCCAAATAGAAGGAAGCAGCAAATGAATATTAGAGTAACTAGAGAAATGCACGAGAAGAAGTTAATTATGTAGTCATAATTATTGAAAATGGAGATGACCTGAACAAAAAGGCTCAATCAAGCGTTCAAAAACCTCATCGCCAAGATTACGGCGAACAAACTCTTCAACCGATTCTTCGAGACACTGTCACTTTTGTCAAAGATTATGTGGAATGAGCAGTGCACTTGATGAATTGAGGAATGAGTGAAAATGGTGACATAACAAATGAAAAATAAAGTAAAAGAAAGAGAACAAACTGGAGGAGGTGGAGAAGGGCGAATGCCAAGAGCACCAAAGGCAGCCCTGATTTTGCCGCCGATGCTCATCAAGTCAAAGAAAGGTATGTCGGCTGGGCTGGATGGCACGGGCCTCAACTTGCCATCCCACAACACGAACCGAGGTGCATTTGGATCCCCAAGAACCAGATCATCTTTCAAACCACAGTCCACCTATCAAACACAAGAAATACCCAATACACAAATCAATATACATACATTATTTATACAGTCATTACTCATATACTAAGGAAGAATCCTGAATGCCCCAACCACTAGCTCAGCACTAGCAGACTCACTAGCAGTCTAATCTAAGTTCTAGTTGACTAATTTTAAATTAATTAATTCAATGTAAATGTGAATGCCAGAACGAGAACGCTGCCAGAGCAGAATAGAGAAGTAGAGAGCAATACCATCATAGTGAGCATGGGATCGGACGGCTGAAAACTATTGGGGCCTTCTTCCCAGAGATAGCCGTCCTTTTCGACGGTGATGATGTTGCCTCCCACGCGGTCCCTGGCCTCAGTGACTATGATATGCGGAACGGCGTCGCCGTGCTTGGTGGCCAGCGCCTGAGCGATGCAGAGCCCACTGATTCCGCCGCCAACCACCACGCAGTCAAAGAAGCCCGACTGTGTACCCTCTCCACTGAGCCCCGCTGGAGATATGGGCGATTCTTTGGCCACCGAGCATCGCAATTTTAGGGAGGGGGAGGTTCTGTTTGGTTTAGAGCCCACCATATAAATAGAGGGAGGTCTGTGACAGTGGAGTGCAGGGAAGAAGAGAGGCTGAGTGGCGGCGATTCTGGCGGTGCTCATGGCGATTGGATGGCAGGGACCACCACCGGCGTCGACTGAGATAAACAGGAGGACACCCAACCACCGTTTTCTGATCTTTAAGGCTGGCTGACACAAAGTCCTATTTTTGGCTTCGATATATTATTACGAGTTGGAACTACCGAGTTGGTAGTTTTCTATAAGGCGTATTGACATTTTCCTATAGTTTGGCGCAGATTTTAATTTCTTTCATGTATATCAAAAGGGGAGTGTAAATTGTAAGTGGTTTTTTTATTGCAATGATAGAAATAAGTTGAAGAAAGAGTTGAATTTTTGCATGACGATGTCAGTTCGAATCTCATGGTTAATTTAATATTGATCCAAAAAAATGGGTAGTGCAAATTTAAAATGTAAATTTTATAATTTTGGGAGATGTAAATTTTGACTTCAATGAGAGTAGCTATATTTGGAAACTTGAGGTTCTATTATAGATTTAAGTTTTTATTTATATCTTTCGGTGAAGGATAATAATTTAGATTTAATTATTTGAGAATTTTCCAATAAAAAAAAAAAAGTCAATGACATGCAACTTTTTGCATCTCATGTTAAGAGTAGTTCCACCGTTGCTAAGGCCCCCCGACTATTCACTATTTAATTCATCAAGTAAACAGTAACTGCCTTTTCATCTTCATCCCTACACTAAATAACCCTGACAATAGGCAATAAAATAGTAGTATTTTTTTTAAATAATACAAAATAATTTTATTTGTAATTTCGTATGAGATTTTTAATCGGTCTTATTGTACCACTTTCTATTAAATATTTTTTTTTATTTTTTTTTATTTTTTTTCTTTTTACATGGTGCAGCAGACCATTCCAAATCCTTTTTTTTATCATTTTTTTCTTCTTCTTTTCACATGGTGCCAATGCACCATTCCAAAAGCTGTGTTTTTTTCCTTTCTTTTTCAAGCTCAGCAGCTCTCTCTTACTTGAGTTCCGGAGGCAGGGCCTCAGACTCTGACAACATCAATAGCCGATCCGCGCAAAAATTCACAATTTTTCCTTAGTTAAGTAGGTAAAGGATCGCCAAGTCCTTAGTTAAAATCTCTCTCTCTCTCTCTCTCTCTCTCTCTCTCTCTTTTCCCCAAAAACACACCCAAATTGTGCGATCTGGGCACGCAATTGGAATGAAGGGGATCACAAGTGCGTGGAGGCGAAGGTGGTGTGGGGTGCGGCGGCAGTTGCGGCGGAGGATGGACTGAGGTGAGGCAGAAAAGGAGGGGGATCGCGAGTGCATGGAGTCGAAGCCTGCTAGGTTTTACATTTTTTAAATTTTTTAATTTTTTTAATTAATATTTTATATTTTTATTAATTTTATACTGTGGCTGACATCGCCCTGACGCTAGCCCATGTCACATTGCCTTTAGGCACTCGGGCCGACACAAATCGTCGGGCCACTCCCTCGGGTCTACTCGAGGTTGCTCGCCAGCACAAGCTAGACTTCATCACTGGGGCTACATGGCCTTGTTCCTGCGCCTGTCCCTCAGGGTGGAGCACACGGTGGACTTGCTCTAAAGATACACGATGGGAATGCTAGCCAGACTCTCCCCCAAAGAGAGTTCAGCCGAACTCGCCTATCACGTGAATTTCGCTTCAATTGGCAGGGCACTTTGGATCCCATTGTTAATATAACTTAAAAAAAATTGTAATTTTAAAATGATATACCATTTATTATTATGGTGTAGTAATATTCTTTTTCATTTGTAAGTGAGAGGTTTTATGTTCGATTCTCACCAAAGACGAATTTAAACCCCATTATTACTAGTCTATTATGAGACTAAGCCCAACCCCACTCCTTAGTTTAAATAATATTGTTTGTTAAAAAAATAATATTTCTAGCCTCATTTTTCAGTGTGATCGGTACATGAGATGGTAGATCACGTGTCACTATACAAGTTATGGGATATGTGTGTTAAAAAGTCAATAACTTAAAAAATAAAAATTTTCACCACTTACATAAAAACACGTGATGTACCCGTGTTCCTGTGACAATAAAAAATTTCTCCTTCCTCACCCTTTCACATTCTGATAAAACCAGAAGCATTGTAAAAGCCTTCCTTCTCTTCTCCCCAAAGTTTTCGGTTCTCTTCTCTCTCACTATGAATTGGTAACCATGGTTGCCAATTTGCAAATATCCATCGAAATATACTGGGAA
This sequence comes from Pyrus communis, assembly GCF_041283825.1. Taxonomy (NCBI): domain Eukaryota; kingdom Viridiplantae; phylum Streptophyta; class Magnoliopsida; order Rosales; family Rosaceae; genus Pyrus; species Pyrus communis. The sequence goes on along the minus strand of NC_142581.1, from coordinate 28,753,284 downwards.
AACTCAGGATTTGAATATGTAAACCAAAGAAACAACCCAAGATCTAAATTTTGGAACTAAAAAAAATATGGGGTAAATCTACAATTTGAGTTTGTCTCTCTCTTTTCCAAAGTTATTAATTTTTCTATGGGTTTCTCCCCACATATTTTTTTTTCTCTAAATTTTTTCCATCGGGAATTTGTGGATGTTAGATACAATAGATGTTCTTGAACCGTGGATAATTTGTATATTTTGTGGACTATGAGTTAGTGGGTTTGCTTGGTAAGTTTTTAATGGAGTTTTTGTAACTTAGGGGCCATGACCCTTTCTTGGTTTGAGAGAAAGAACCATAAATTTTTATTTTTTTTTTTTAATAGATTTCTGGGTTTCACTTTCATCGGCATGGAGAGAAAGAGGGGAGGAGAGAGGGTAAGGAAGAGGAGACGCGAGAGAGAACTATCATTCAATAGTGGGAACCCAGAAGGAATGAGCACTTACAAGGACAAGGATCCTCTTCGGATTCCAAAGGTGAGGATCAAAGGGTTCAAGTAATTTTGACTGTTCATCACAAATCAAACGGTTATAAATCAATATTATTATTTTGTTTATATTTTAACAAAAATTGGGTCCCACCAACCCCTAACTTTCTCCTCTTCAGTCTTCACTATCTCTTATTTCTCCTCCATTATCTCGCCATTGATGGAAGGAAGCTTCAAGCTTTCAATGAAAATACAAAACCCCAGTTGAGAATTTCTAGGGAAATAAAAATGATATGAGAAAGAAAATTTTGGAGTTTGCTTGGTTGAAAGATTTGCAATTCTGCAACAATTAAGAGTTTCATTTCAATCTGGGAAACCAAATAGACGGCGGCAGCCTCGTAGGTGCCTCAGATTCTGAAGACTTAGAGCATCTCCAAAGAGATGTCAAATTGTCTAAATCAGCATTAACAGTCATAAAAGGCAAAACAAGGATTTCCAACCGAAAAGCCAAATCTGATGTGGCATGACATGAAATGGCAACTCTTCCCCTTGCTGTCAAATTTGATAGCAGTGTCAAATATTTTTTTATTAATTTTTTTTATCAGATATGGAACTCTCTCTCTACACTCTCTCTCCGTAGCACACTACCCTATGCTCTCTCTCTCTTCGCAGCACACTACCCTTTTCCCACCAAAATCCCATCTCAAAGTCTCCGAATTTGGGACCCCAACGTGCATGAAGAATTTCAACGACTTCCCTCATACCCAATTTACCCAAAGAAAATCATCGCATGATTTGATAATTTGACTGCGAAACTATTTGGGGAAATTTGGCTGAAGAAAATTTCACCCAGAAGAAAAATTATGAAGGAGGTTGAAATTATTTAGGGAAATTTGGGCTTCTGTACTAACACACCCCAACTGAAATCAGGGCGTGCTGGCCGTCACGTGAGGATGACGTAACCATGTGCACAGTGCATAAGCAAAAAATATAATAAAAGTACGAATAAATAAAAACCAAACTACACACAGAGTAGTTAACACATAAGAGCAAGTGTAAGTGAAAAATAATATTCAGAGCACAAAAAACCTAGTGCAGTCAAGAGGAACAAATACTAACTAAACACACCCAGAGGGGGTCCTACATTGGATATAATATGTCAGATATGCCGTGGATTCCTCGTAAGCCACCAAAAGAGCAACCCAAACTAGAACATGGAGGGGCACAAAACAGAAAGTGTGAGTGGGCAAAAACAAAACTTTTCAAAATCATTTCATTAACAAATGTTCTAACCTCTCACTGTAAAACCTGTATAGTTTCCCAAAAAATAAAATATACACATATATCGAAAACAACTCAAAAATATGTCATGTCGAATGCCTCTACATAAATTGTAAGTAGCCAAGTGTCGAAATCTGGACTATTGAATTTCTTAATCCAATGGTCTAGATTAATTAAGTTAATAAAAAAAATTAAAAAATATAAAATCCAAAAAAATTTCAAAAAAAAATTAAAAGTTTTTAATTTTTTACCTTACCATTATCTTTCACCTTACACCACATTTTCATATTTCCAAATACTTTCAACCACACTCCAACCTTTCTCTCAAAGTTTTCATATACTTTTGTTTGCAAAAAAATGGGTAATGATGCAGGTGCGAATTGGTCAATTATTGAAGATATTCCGTTGTGTTCTAGCTAGGTTCAAGCTATTCATGATCCAATTAAGGGTATGAGATGAAGTTGTGAGAAATGTGGAAGAATATTCATTCCCTGTTTCTCTAGAAGATTGACAGCAGAAGAACAAAACAATCTCTCACAAGTCGTTGGAGAATACTCAACCAATCATTTACTTGTTGGAGAGATGCCTTGGCACAATCTAGTACTAATATTCGAAGTGGCGAAAATTACGCGGATCAGGTAACAATATATTATTTATTTGTTTGTATTATGCCCAAATTTACATTAAACTTCAAGCACAAGCTTGGTACCATGCCAAAAACAAAACAACTCATTCAACCAGTGAGAATGTTGGAATATAGTTAAAGATTGTCCCAAATACAAAGTTGTGCATATCGATCCAAAAGTTGTCATGAACAACACCCATCTACACTCTACGCCAGATTACGACTCGCATGTTCATGAAAGCGACACATAACAAGTGCCAAGAGCGACCCCTGAAGAAGTGTTAGGGCTGACTTGTTATCTACTCGAGCCTTAAGGTAAGAAGGCTTCAAAGAAAAAAAGGAGTTCTTCTAGGAATGATTATGCAAAATATATGGAAGAACTTGCTCGCGAAGGAAAATTGACTTTGGTGTGGGAAGTGGCTAAATTTGATGTTGATAAGGCTAGAGATGAGGCAAAAGCTGCAGCTACTATAAGATTATTTCAAGCTAATGAGAGAGAAATAGCTACTTAGGCAAGAAAGAGAGATGCTTAGAGAAGAAATGAGGGCTCAACAAGATCGTGACATTATGAACACACCTGTAGAAGAAATGTTTCCGAATTCTAAATATTTTGGAATTCTGAGAAAGGGGACGGGGTGCGAAGAAGGCATCCAAGAGACAAAGGAGCAAGTGGAGATGGTCCTAGCACCAGAAATTGGTTAGGTGATGACTAGGGAATTTGTTGTAAAATTAGAACCCATAATTTTCCATTCATTTTAGGTTGTAATTTCGTATTATTTAATTTGGTACTTTATGTAATTTTGTATTTATTTAATTTAGTACTTTATGTAATTTCGTATTTATTTAATGTAGTACTTTATTTAAACTAAGAGTATCTTTATTTAATTTGGTACTTTATTTAAACTAAGAGCATCTTTATTCAAACAACATAAACAAACCAAATAAATTTACATAAACACACCAAATAAAATTACAAAAACACACCAAATAAACCTTATAAAAGAACACACCAAATAAACTTAAAATAAACACACTAAATGAATTTAAAAAAACACCCCAAATAAAATTAAAAATCTTATCGAAATCTATTCTTAAAGATTCTAAACAGACAGTGACACGTGGGGTGACGTGATTGATTAAAAATCTATTGGAAATCTATCCTCAACGATTCTAAACAGGTAACAACACGTGACGAGATGAAATTGGATAAAAATATTACCGAAATCTATCACCAAAAATTGTACTTTTGGATAATGACACGTGGCGTGACGAGATCGGTTAAAAATCTTATCTGAAATTACTAATAAAATTATTTTATTAAATAAAAAATACTAATATTTAATACGAATTGTCTTGACTATTCAGTTTAGAGATGAAGATGCAATTATTGTTTATTAAAGACAATTACTATTCACTTGAGGGGATTGAATTGCCTATTGTCATGGGGAGCCTTTACACACTGGAACTGTTCTAAAGAAAAATTCCAGCTCATCTCAACACTTCTCAAGTAATAAACACATAAAAAAAAGGGTCAGTTAGTTTTTTTGCAAGTGGCCCTTTACCATATTGGTGGAAAGATGTTGTGCTCTTACACGATGACGTGGTTCGAACCCCATCGATGTTTAATTTAATAAAATCTATCGTTTGACAAAAAAAAAAGTTTTTTTTTTCGTAAAAAAAGACAAATTAAAAAAAAGTAAAACAACTTGTGATTTAATATCCAAGTGTTTTTACACATATGCTGTTTGAAACTCCCCCTTTCCTGAATTTTTATAATAGTTTGGAACTCTATTTAAAATGGAGAAGCTGCCCATGAAGCTACAGATAGCCCAATATCGAAACCCAACAGACCTATTATCCATAAAGAGCACAGGGCACTATCGTCAACTGACTTGAAGGTGAGTGCGCACCCCCCGCCATGAGAAAACTCACATGTATTTCCCGCCTTGTATTTTCATACATTTTCAAACTGTGCATCTCTCTCTCTCACACACACACGCTCAGATTCGCCGTCGGCAGAAAAATTGATTGTGAAAATAGAATTCTGGAGGTCAGCAATCATCAACGCTGCACAACCAGTAAGCTATTTGCCATGATTTGTTAGCTGTTTCGCTATTTTTGTAAATTTCTTTTTCTTCCATGTATTTTCTGGTTATCAGATTTTGAACTCCGGTTTTCACTTGTTTAATTTCATTTTTTGAATTTCGCACATTCGTAAATTTTCCATGTGTGGTATGATATGTCATCTGATTTCTGGGATTCAGAACCTAAAATGTTAAATTCTTCAAGGTTGTGAGCGCCTGAAACTTAATTTTCGGTGAATTAGGGTTTATGTCGTATCATTATCGTCTAATTCAGAAGCAATGAAATGATTTACTGGTGATTATTACCATTTATTGATTCTTTTCATGTTGGATGGCTAATTCGAATTCGTAGTTGGGTGGGTGGTTCTCCTCCAATGTTCTCACAGTCCTGTTTATCTTGTGTGTAACAAACTATGTTCAGTTTGGATAAGAAATCATGATGAAGTAATAATAAATCCCTACTTAATTTAATTACTTGTGTTTGTTCCCAAACAATATGAAAAAATTACCCATCCATCTTGGTGCTCTGTGTCTGATCTGAAATGAATTATCATGATATTGAGTTTCTATTAACTTCATTTCACAATTTTTTTTTCTTCCTCAGCAAATAATATTCGCTTGCCCTGCCCCTACTCTTATGCAACTCTGTTTGTTTTTTGAGCTAAATTGCTTAGTCTACTGTCCAGGTCACAACTGCAGTTTTGCTGCTTCTTTGTTCTCAAACAATGGAGGTGGATACACGGCAATACTTACGAGATGTAAGCACTAACATTTTAATATGTTCTAGTTATATAGCTAATGACTGAGTTTCTCGAAAATTTCCAATTAACTTTTCAGTGTTCATCTTCTTATTTGGTACTTGGTGCATAAGCTTTTACAAAGCTCATTATACATATGCTATCGTTTACTCATGATTACTCATCTGTTAATTGTTAACATCTGTGTCGTCGGGCATAAGACCCATAGATGGCATTTTGGTTTTACTTTGTTTAGTAAATTGTTTGCATCTGGTTGTGCATAACTTAGTTGTTAAGATATTCCAGATTTCTGCAATCTGAATGTTGTTCCACCTGATAGGTCTTTCCCCTTTTGCTTGATGGTCTATTGGGTTTATATTCATATCAATATATAAAGGAAACAAGATGGTAGAGTGGAATTGGGATTATCCCCAAAGAACATGAATACTAGGAAGTTTCAGTCAGTATTGAAAACAAACAAAACTTATATGCTTAATCCCTCACCAAATATGTTTCAGGACCAAACAAGCAATTGTAGGAGTTTTGGAAGCATTAATCATCCATCTAGTCAATCGAGAAAGATATCAATTGGAGTTGTGGTAGATCCATCAACCAAGAAAAAGTCTGGAGTCACCAAGGAAGGTGAGGCTGTGGTGCCAAATGCAGAAAGGGTGACATATAACTTAGGCAATACCACTGAGGAAATAAGCAAGGAGCAAGAAGTCACAGCTGCCAAGAAAACAAAACAAGCTAAGGATCCAGAGCAGGTGAATTCCCCATGTATTAGTACTGCATCATTCCACCAGAAAATGCATACTACAAATGCTGTTCTTCATGCAAAACAGTCTTCTGATTTGCCATCTGGTAGTGGGAAGCAGTACAAACAGGATGGAACAAGGAATGCACCTGTTACATATTCTGTTCCGTTTTCCGCAAACCAGACATCGTTATTCCAGTCTGATGGTAAGAAGCAGAAGAACTTTGATGGAGTTAGCCACAGAAAGAGGAGAGTGAAGGATGGATCAGTGGAACTTCAGGATTTCACATTTGCGACTGCACAGGAAGTTGTAATGACGGATAAGGATACACCAGTTAATAAAACAGATGCAACAGATCAGGACGTGATAGTGGATAAAACAGATGCAACAGAAGGCAGGAGAACTGAAACTCTCAGAAAAAAGCTTTGGGAGATATTGGGAACTGTTTCTTCGCCTGATGGTCAGCATTCCAATTCTCAGCCTCCTGAGGTTGCTGATAATAATTTAAATCCACAGCCGGAATTTGATCAAATGGGTGCCACAATTGTCAAGCCTAAGCATAACTCTGATATACCAGAGCAAAAATATGATGAGAAGGGTGATGCATTTATCAAACCCCGACAGAATTCAGATACTATAGAAATGGAATCTGAAAGTCCTGATAATATTGTCAGGAGACCTGTGACTCGTTCTTTGAGCCGAAAGAGAGGTCCAACCAAAAAACAGCAGGCAAGTGCAAAAAATGGTCCATCCTCTGGTTACGAACTGAAACATCAAGACAACAACATATTTTCCTTTGAACAAGAATGTTATAGGAAGCTACATGGCTCTTCTGCTGGTGGATCCTCAATGTCTATGCGGAAGAAGAGCGAGGACAAAAGTTTCAGAACCGAGTTGCATGGGATCTGCCTTCCTGAAAAGGATAAACCAACCAAGACTCAGAAAGAGATTAATAGGAGTGAGCCACAATCATCTGCTAAGCAAACAAGTTCTGTAGGTAAGAAAATAGGAGATTTTCATGGTTACCTACATGAGAATAAAAGAGAGTATCACGAACTGGAAAAAAATATTCAAGAGCAGGAAGTCTACCAATCACCACTCAAAAACAAGAAATTTAAGGCGGGTTTTGTCACTCCAGCAAATAAAGACCACGAGGAAGACAATGGCAATCCAACCTTGAGGAAAGCTGCCAATCCAGAAGAAGATGATCTAAGTCCTGCATTTGGAATTAAAACACCCGCGTCAACTTCTTCCCTTAGCTCAATCCCAAACTCAGACCAAATGGTAGATGCTAGTAGTCCTGCTGTAACAGAGAGGAGATTTACTGTCGGAGATATTCGAAGTTTCAGTACTTTCTGGACTCCAAAACAAGATTGTTGTGATAATAAACAAACAAAATCTTTTGTATCCTTTATTATTGAATGGTTCTGATCAGATACTTTCACAGTATACTACTCTCTGTTAAGTATTTTGTTTCTGCCCTCTGTATTTCTTTAATGAACTTCAGGATTCTGTAGAGGAACTCAAGGATTCGCCATTCAGAAAAACAACACCTGACATGGAAGAAAATGCTGCAGAAGATGGCCTTCTTTCATCACCATCTGAAGAGGGAGACTTGAGGAGTTGTGGAGAAGGTTCTCCTATTATCCAAGGACGCAACTGTATGTTCATCCAGACCCTTATCTAAACTGTAGGATAAATGCATTTTTGAAAAAACATTAACTGCTGAAGTTAAACTTGCTTGATTGGTTAAGCATCTTTTGATTTTAATTGTATGTTGTATGATGTAAGAAGCTGGATATGTTTCTTTCCCCCTACCCCACATGGAAGAATGATAGCCACTTCGTTTACCTAGCTGTTGTGTAGGTTTCTTAGAAATAGATACATTTGCTCCGGAAACTAGTACTGCTGAAAAACTAAATTCAAACTTTTTCAGATGAAAGGCTTTGCAGCCCACAAAGCACCACATTTATTCAGTTAAATATTTCAGCTACCTCACCCGCTCTTAATCTGCAGTAATATTTTCATGTTGCAGGGACTGAAGAAGACAACTGGATAGAGGAACCTTCAGAGCATAATCAAGAGGATGGACTGGCTAGGTTTTTATTCTCTCTGTTCTGTGTGTTGTCATATGTGATTTGGTGCAGCATATGTACTAGCTTTCTATGTTTGCTATGCGTTTGTGATGTATGTGTTGCACTTAACAATGTTTCAGGGCTGTTGAATTGTTTACATTGGAATTAGTAAAACTTAAAACCAAAATGAAGTGCGCAACTCATAGGAAATCCTCTGAAATTTTGATCTCTGTTGCCGCGGAGGTACATATGCAGCTGCAAACCATTGAGTCTCAGATTGAAACAGACATGTAGGTACTTTCAACTGAGACGTTTGAGGTTTCCCTATTAATTTCAACAATCTCTAAGTTGTTTTGGATGATTTTCAGAGGAAAGCATACAAACCTCAGTAAATCAAAGAAAAAAAGGCTGGAAACAAGGTTTGAAGGTACTGAAAGTTGTATTTCTGATACTTTCAATTGATTATTATTATGTTTGGAATTAATTAATTTGAATCTAATAAGTAACTAATATTAAAATTATTTTTCCATCTCCAAATATTTATTTCCTTTCACTTTTCTGTTTAAGGGTGGTTGACAATTTTCTGACCAAGATGAACTGTACACACTCCTGTTGCACATAGATATGTTTATGACATATGTGAAAAGAGTTATATTTAGATATCTTGATAATCACTTATTTCATTGATCATAATCACCCTTTCTTTAGTGGTTTCAATTATGTGATTATTTCCTCAAATTAAATTTGCTGGTTTTTCTGCAAAACTCGCCTGCATTGGGTGATTTTGCAAGTTTTACCAGGAAATTTGTTCCTTTTATCCCCTAAGTCGTGAGGTTGTTTGTTTGGCTATAAGACTATATGATATACCAATACCATAATAGGAAATAGGGCTCACTTGTTTTAATTTTACATGTTTTAAATTGCTTATGTTGAGAATATGAAGTCTGGCATCAAACATTCTAGGCCTTTCATCGTAATATGTAAAATCCTAGGCCTCCCTATCCATTGGTAACTGGTTTTGGTTGGAAGCTCCAACTTAACATGGTATCAAAACGGCAATTCATCTTGTCCCATGTCCAATTTGGCCACATGTGCTCAACTTCACCTAATATGTTAAACCACTTGTTTGACCCAATTGGTTTGCACATGAGGGTTTGTGTTGAGAATAAAGAATCTCACATCGGACATTATAATCGTTGTATCACAATAATTTAATTTACTTTTATCCATTTATTGGCTATTGGTATTAGATTGGATGGTCTAGCCTTCAACATTTAATATATTGGAAATCCATGAGTTATACTGACTTGAAATTTTTTCACACTCCATATTTTCTTCTTGGAGGGAAGGCTTTATGGATATCACAATGTATATAATCAATTTAGCCTGCGTGTGCCCGGAATTGGAATTTTTTCTCATTGAAGCTATGCCTGAAACCCCACCTTTTTTTTTTTATGCAGAGCAACAAGAACAACTGAAAGTGATTTATGACAAGTTCAAGGAACAAGTCAATCAGCATCTTCAGGAATGCAGGAGCACACTTGAAGGGCTGGAAGTATACCAGACAGAGTTTAAGGGAACTGTTGATAAGCAAAGTATGGCAGCTTCTTTACATTTATTATCTCTGTATTATTTTCATGCGTCAATTCATTATGGAAATGTGTTTGTAAAGGTGTTATATCATGTCCATCGTGATTTTGCCTATCAATTATACTTTCAATAATCTAAATAATGGATATACAAGCTTCCCGATGATAGTTGAATATGGTGACATCTCCATAGTCACAGTAGTCAATGAATGCTGACAACATGCATTAAAGTTCCATGCATCTTATGCTTATATAGACTACATGCAATAAAATGGACACAAATCCAGCATTTCTTGGTATGATGATGATGAACTAAATAAGCAGCTAGATACTCTGTTTTCATGTCTGCATTGTGTTATACAGCAAAAATCATTCACGTGAACCCCAGACCGTACCATGAAAGGCCTTTTTAGATGAGCTAAAAGTGTTTGTACTCTCATTGCAAACAAATAACATTCCAATCCTGGTACACTCTTTTGATTCTGTTTCACTTGCAGAAGCATCACACAGAAAGCTTCTCATGCAAGTGGAAGAAGCAATTGAGACCAAACTCAACGATGCCCAAAGAAAAATCCAAGTCACCCAAAGGGCAAGTTTTCCTTCTATCTATGTAAAATTTATTGTCGAGTTTTGTGCAATTATTTGCATAATGTAATCTAGACATTGTGTTGCATATTGTTGATTTTGCCTTTGGTTGTAGTACGTAGCTATAAACTTGTCATGCAGCATCTGTTTTGAGTATATATCTAGCTAGCTACTAGATCATTTCCACAATAATATACAGGTGGCTGGCTGAATATAATGGGTTGATACACTTTTCAGTGCGTGTCACTCAATGGACTTCGTGAGGAAAACCCTCAGTCTCAGGCTCATCCAACAGGGATTTAAGTTCTAAACTCCCTAGAAATCATTGACTCTGGACTGTGGAGTCATGGTCTTCGTAGTTGCATTAAGAACTTAAGATGTTTTAAAAAGTTGTCATCTTGTAATACTCAGTCTGTCATCTCCTCCAGCTCTTTTTACTTGGGATAATGCGTAGGTGTCTAGTATAGCTAACGTATTTCCTTGATCTCACCAATTGCAGATGGCGCGTGAAAAGATGCTCCAATTGAAACACGAACTGGCATTGTGTTTAAAAGACGGCATTCTAAGTTGATATGCACAAATTGTGTACAGATCAGCTCACAGAAAGGTTTAGAACTAGACAGCCCCAGCCCCAAAGATTGCTTCTTGCAGGCCTTGAAAGTAACCAAATGGCTTGGTCTATTGCAGTTCCTGCTTAGAAATATAACAGGGATCTAATTGAGTCTGTCTGTATTTGGTAATTGGTATGAATTATTCGATCCTCCGTTAAATGTGATTTCATGTAACGCATGAATATATATAGTTGAAGAATGAATATGATGTAGTAAAAGCATAGAGTAGGAGTAGGGGAAGGAAAACAAGAGAGATCCAGCAGGATTTCTTCGGTTCGTTCACAGGAAATTGAGATTAATTTCCTAATGCATATATGACTTTCTTTTTCCTCCCTTGAAAGAGCATATGTTTGATCAAAACTAGATTTTACAATTCATGTTGTGTGCTGATGTGCTGAATTCAAATCGTCCCTGTTAATTGAACAAAATTGAAATAAAAAAAGCCTTAAAATAAGCCATAGAAGCTCCCACTCAAACAAGGGTTACCTATTTAGTACAATAGTATAGTAACATTCATTTTTATTTGTAAGTGAAAGTTTGAATCTTGTAGATGACAAGTTTGAAAAAATGTGTTACATACTTAGTGCAAAGGGTAATGTTAGGGAGACTAAATTTTTTAAACCAAATTTACAAACCAAATGATATGGTGGTAGATTGTCGGATTATTGATTGTCTACTTACTTGTTTCTTGATAACACATCATTTGGTTTGCAAATTTAATTTAAAATTTTGATCTCCTAGCATTATTTGTGCATAAATATGTCGTATAAAAAGATACAAATTCACTCTGTTAACTTAATGTGCATAATATCACAATACTTACAAATCTCATGATAAAGAAAAATGAAAATTAATTATTTGATGTCTGCTCTTTCTCCCCTCTTCCGTTCCAAACCCAAACTTTTACGAATTTTAAGTGCTGCACCATGCTTCACCTGTTTATTGCCTACTCTTTTTTTTTTTTTTTTTTTTTGGGTCACCAAATATATAAAACAAACATTATTTTTTGGGTTGAGAAACGCAGCTAAAAGCAAGAACTCAAACAAACCTACTCAATAATAAATATAAACCGGAATATCTTAAGTCGATCCTCACGAATAAAACTAACGCTAAATTGTCCCCCATTAAAAAAAAAAAAAATTCTCTTTAAACATACTGAGGTTCGCAGTGCCAAGGTCTTGAAAGCAATTCTCTGCAAGCCAAAACAAAGGGACCCAACAAATGATTATTGTCAGCAACTTGCAACACCAAATGAATTGTAACTGCATAGTCTGATTCCACCAGTAATTTATCAATTTGTAACCTCAATGCCAATTGGCTTTATATTTAGCTACGCTCTCGGAACTCGATTTTGCCCGCTTTGACCCATGTAACTCCAAATCATCACTTTACTTCCTGAAACTCAAAATTTGTTTCACTTTACCATGTTTCCATTTCTTATGTCAAATTCACTCCATTTTGATCCCAGTTTGGCCCTGGAAAATATTTTTGGTCTCACATTGCCTCATAAAACTTAAAAATCGTCATTTTATATGAAACTCAAAATTCGCTCCACATCGCCTTAATTCTGTTAATTTCGTTCAAAATTCATCAAATATGCTGACGTGGATTGAAAAATGCATATATGGAAAAAAAAACAAGATTCAAACCAGCTTAAGTATGCATACTCAGGTTGCCTTGAACTTCTCTCTCATTTTTTCTCTAAGATTGATTTGCGACCCAGTGGAATTGGAGCAAATTTGTGAGTCAGATTTGTGTACACCAGATTAATCAATTTTTTTTTTCTTCTAATCTCTGCAATTCAAGCACATCAACCCCAAAAAGTTCCAATCCTTAATTTCTTCTTTTAAACTTAATATTTTTATTATTGTTGAATGTTAACACATAGTGGAGATGAATTTGATTATAAATCTCCACTTTGCATTAACATTCAACAATTCATGGTGAAAATTTATAAATTGACGACATTTGAGTTTCAAGGAGTAAAGTGGAATTAAAATCGAGTTTCAGATGACGTAGCTAAAAATAAGGCTATGATATTACATTTTTACCCATCCTCTTCAACAACTTTAACAGCTATTTGACAAAAGAAATGGAAACATGGTAAAGTGGAATGAAATTTTAGTTTTAGGGAATAAAGTGATGACTTTTGAGTTATATGGGGCAAACTAAGAACAAAATAGAATTCTAGGGGGGCGTAGCTAAAAATAAACCTCAATTATTTATGAGGATTAATTAATAGCAAGCTGTTTTTTTCTTAATTGATTTAATTATTTTTGTTTTACAGAACAATTAAAACGTAAGCATGTCCAACTGGAAATGCATTTGATTTGATAATCGATACAATAATAATAATAAATAAAAAAATTGGAGTGCATTAAGCAAATAGGAAATTGTAGCAACAGTTCTTCAACGTTAACTCAAGTGGAGCAATAGTCCCTCAATTAAAAATATATGACTATTGGTCCCTTAACTCATCAAAATGTGCGGCTATAATCATTTTCGTCAACTTTGTTAGAACTTTCATCAAAATAAGTCACGTGCCACGCACGTGAGGCTAAATCAAAGGCAAATATGAAAAACCAAATAAAAAAATTGCAACAATAGTCCCTCAACTTTAACCCAATTGGAGAAATGGTCTCTTAACTTTAAACCAATTGGAGCAGTGGACCTTCAACTTTAACTCAATTGTAGCAATGATCCTTCCAATGAGTCATTCTGATGGAATTCTAATGAAGTTAACGAAAATGACCATTGCTACACATTTTGATAAGTTAAGAGACCAATGATCATGAATTTTTAGTTTAGAGATCACTGCTCCAATTAGGTTGAAGTTGGAGACCATTACTACAATTTTCTCTTAAGCAAACCAACGAACCAAAGTTTTGTTGAGGTTTATTGCTCAATAATCCAGTGAAAAGCAATTGCTTTTCCATGTACTTGGAAGAACTGCGGCAAGTGGTGTCACATCCCGACCCGGGGCGGACCACTTCCCGGGCCCGCTCCACCACCGTAGCACGATATTGTCCGCTTTGGGCTTACCATTCCCTCACGGTTTTGTTTTTGGGAACTCGCACGAGAACTTCCCGATGGGTCACCCATCCTGGGAGTGCTCTCGTGCGCTACTCGCTTAACTTCGGAGTTCCCATGAAACCCAAAGCCAGTGAGCTCCCAAAAGGCCTCGTGCTAGGTAGGGATTGAAATATACATTTAAGGATCACTCCCCTGGGCGATGTGGGATGTCACAATCCACCCCCCTTAGGGGCCCGATGTCCTCGTCGGCACACACGCGGCCAGGGTTAGGCTCTGATACCAAATTGTCACATCCCGACCCGGGGCGGACCACTTCCCGGGCCCGCTCCACCACCGTAGCACGATATTGTCCGCTTTGGGCTTACCATTCCCTTACGGTTTTGTTTTTGGGAACTCACACGAGAACTTCGCGATGGGTCACCCATCCTGGGAGTGCTCTCGTGCGCTACTCGCTTAACTTTGGAGTTCCCATGAAACCCAAAGCCAGTGAGCTCCCAAAAGGCCTCGTGCTAGGTAGGGATTGGAATATACATTTAAGGATCACTCCCCTGGGCGATGTGGGATGTCACAAGTGGTTTTGGGGAAAACACAATTTCTGATGCCTTTAATGCAAAGACAATCTAGGCAATAAGCAATTCAATCTCCTCGAGTGAATAGCGTGAAATCTTGTCCCCGGATTACACTGTTATAATCTACGTATTTGTATTATTAAGATTTTATATTATTTTTCGAGAAAGTATACTAATTTATTTGAAACTAGACTTCAATTAAACTAGTTACGAAGAGTGAAGTTTGAAAAATTATTATTTACTCGTGGACCTTTTGAAGTCACAAGTAACGTTTTCAAATAAATCTCGAACCCACGAATGCATAGGCGAAAGCCGTTTGCAAGTTCGAATTATAACGGTATAGTTACAGATGTTTGAAATTGTGAACTATAGATTGTGGAAATTATTTAATTCCCACATGTGGGTTAAAGGGAAGGGAAAAAAGGGAACCAATCAGATTTTTATGGAAGGGGAAACAGCCCAATCAGAGGAGGGCAAGGAGGGGGAAGGAGAGAGACCAGAGTTGGGTCATTTTTGACCCGCGAAACTCCAATTTTGACCTGGCCATATCTCCTTCATCCAAACTCCGTTTTAGGTGATCTTGGTGTCCACGGAAAGCCCTTGATGAGCCCTACATCTTTGTAGTGTTAGATTTCTCAATTTCTTTCCCATTTTTCTAGTTCGAAGCCACAAACCCACAGGGATTGACACACCCCGACCGGAATCAAGGCGTGCTGGCTGTCACGTGAGGGTAACGTAGCCATGTGCACAGTGCGGAAGCAAAAGATAATAATAAAAGTACGAATAAATAAAAATCAAACTACTAAATAAACTAGTTAAAGTAACACACTAGTGCGTGACTAAGTGTGATAAACATAATCAGAGCACAGAAAGCCTAAGTGCAGTCCATAAGAACAAATACTAATTACACAACACCCAAAGGTGATCCTACATTTGTGATGTTCTATCAGAACCACCGTCAAGTCCTCGTGAACCACCAAAGTTGCTTTTAACTAAAACTTGGATGGGTGTAAAACAGAAAGTGTGAGTGGGCAAAAACCAATCTTTTCAAAATCATTTCATTAGCAAAAGTTCTAACCCCTCGCCGTAAAACCTGTATAGTTTCCCAGAAAATAGAATATACACAAATATCGAAAACATATTCAGAAATATGCCATGTCGAATGCCTCCACATAAAATGTAAGTAACCCAGGTAATGTCAATCAATGCAAGTAACATGTCAGCCGGAGTCACCTAACGTGACCTGTACGGCAGAATCTAGAGCTCAAATTACCAACTCACTAACTATACATGCACACGAGTCGGAACCACCTAAATTGGTATGTACGACAGGACTGGGAGTAAATAAATATGCTCAAGTGCTACGATCACGTGAAGACTGGGCGAATAATCGCGGGTCACCTACGAGTCGGAACCACCTATAGTGGTCTGTACGACAGAATTGTGCACCTAACTTGGATCCAAGATAAGTGTATGGTGCGAGAGGTGAACATCACGTGAAGGACTATGCCCTACTATGAGAGGGATCACTAACACCGGAGGTGCAGGTTATGAGCTCTCTATGCATCTCACATAACCACTAATTCACAATCATAAACCATAAACTTACTTGGCACTTACATGTGCATCCGCAGCACCAAACATACATATATGCAACTACTAATGCATAAATAAATAGGCAAACGCTATGCATGACATTTAAAACATATAAACATTCCATATCATTTTCTGGGAAAAACCACAAGTATATAGGTATATACGGAAAACCAAAAGCCCACTCATTGATATGTGGAAAGGTCGTAACCCCCTTGCCTCGAGTGACTGCGCTCGTCCTCAGGATAGGTCTCACCTATATGCGAAACAACTATAAAAACGTCAATTTAAAGCACAACCAAAAATAGGTAATAACTTCTTATACAATACTCAAATGGGATGTGAATACACCAACGTGATATACTCAACCTCAGGAACATCTCCATATTTTTAAAATAATTTTCCGACCACCCACGCGTCGCCACGCGCTGGCCACGCATGGGCACGTGCCTGGCACACGTATGGAAACCCTAACGGTGTTAGGGAATATTCCGTCCAAAAATAGAATATACCGTTAAAACTAACCTAACGCCGTTAACTGCCGTTATGAATATTCCGTTAATCTTAACGAAGTATTCTCCTTTCTTCTCCGGCTAGTCGTCGGACTCCATCGCCGTTGCCAGATACTAGGAAAAACTTCCATTCGTCAAATCTCACTCGTTTCTCAACCAAAATTCATGAATTTTGTATGAAAATGAAGCTTACGAAGAGTAGAACAAAACCTTACCACTTTGGGGGACCTAAAACCAATGGAATCTCATCGGAAAAACCCACGATATTCCGGCCAAACCTGCAACTCACTGAAACTGGACTTCCCGACGTCCAAAACACTTCAACTTTCTTTTCCGAGCTTCGTGAGAGTATTCTAAAGCTTCCTATGACCTTAAAAACTTCTAAAACCCCCACGATCACGTGTGCATGAACAGTGCACAAAATCGAGATTCCCCGGTTCTTAGGTTTTCGAGGGTTTCATGTCTAAAAACTGGTATAGATGAGTTCATGATGACGAGATGAAGGTGATGGTACTAAACACGAGCTCGATCTGCAAAAAAATGGGTTGGTTTGGTGTTGTCCGTACAACTTGTACGGACGTTGCAGAAAATCGAAAGAGGGAGGGGGCAGAGAAAGAGAGAAGGCACGGGAGTGTGGTATGGGTGTGTGTGTGTGGGTGTGTGGTCCTAGATGAGTCAAAAACCAAAAGAAACAACTAAACAACACCCCACAACACCAATTAACGTCCAAGGGAATTTTAGTCTTTTTGCACCTATGGTACAAATAATTTGGGACGGGCTGTCACAGGGATTCCGGCAGTTCATGGCCAGTTTGGGGTGTTTTCTGGCTAAATTGGCTTTGGCTGCAGGTATAAAGTTTACTCTACTCATTGAGATCTTCATTCCTATAAATTTTGGTAATTTTTGGAAATAGTTGGATTTTTCCGGCGAGTCGGGGCAGCCGACCGCCACCCACGGTTGTGCGTGTGGCGGCGCCTGGCCAAGGGGCCATCGATGTCATTCTTAGGCTAAATTGGATGCCTTGATTTCAGTTTTGGTAATTGTATAACATAAGTTGATGGTTGGAACCTAAATTCTCTACGATACGTTAATTCGTAAAAGTGTGAATCGATGATCCGACCGTTGGAACGTCACCAAACTTTAACATATGTGATATGGTTATTATCTTAATTTCTTATATTAGTATCATTTGCAAATATAAATTGGTATTATAATTATGATTTCTATTGAAATGTGAATTTTATATATTTAGCCATAGACCTATGCTAATTAACTATGATTTGGCTTGTGTATTAATGTTGTGATATATATATATATATATATGTGTTTGATTAACTTTTTAATAATGTGAATGATAATTATGATGAATGTTATGACAATTATGGGATCTAAATATTGTTTGATAATTATTTGGATATGCTTGCCAACTGAATACCTATGTGAACTTGGCATTACTACCTAGCATGAGATGAAGATGGAAGTCAGGAGATGAGTTGGGTACTTTATTAGATTTTTAGTAGAATTAGTAATTAAGGGAATTCCTTGTGTTGTGTTCCATATAGTTGGATGATGGTTGATATGTGGAATCAATAGCAGGTATGCTTATAATTATGTTTAATGTGTGATGATGAGATTGCACCACGTAGTTGTGGTACATGGATGGTCTTACTTGGTATATCCGCGATGTGGGACCATACGCATTCTAGAGGTGATGTTGATTGGTTGTACATGGTACATTTTTAGGCGATCATATTTGGTTTGGTTCTGTTAAGTGGTCCAGAACCCGAGATTGTTGAATTTCGTGGAGTGGCCTAAAATCCCATTGTTTGGAGAAGTAGGCTTGGCCTAACTATGTAACTCTAGCCTTAGTGTTATATATATATATATATATATATATATATATATATATATATATATATATATATATATATATTTGTGTCAATGGTTTCGAGAGTCTTGTGAATTGAGTTAGAAAATATGTTGGACGTCTGAGTGAGTCCTTCGGGATTTTTCATGATTCGATTATGATTTCATAAGGTATGAATTTAGAAGATATGGGAATGATTGTTATTACTTTGATCAAATTAATTAATTAATGCGGCTAGAGAATGGTTTTGTGTTTCGTCAGTTCTTAAATATGATGCATGTTGTGAATTGTGATATCATGGTGAGACATAATGATTTATATGTTGGATGGGAGAGAAATCATGTTTTCATAGGGGTTGGTTATGTAGCATGAGTCCAGGAATTTCATGTTGTTAGGTTATAATAAATGATTGAGGAATGTTATGCTTCTTTGCTTGAACTTTGTAGAATAAACGTCTAGTTTTGTGGAAATGAACTACGAATGGCTTGATCCCTATTTGAGGGGACGTAGGCAGTCTAACGAGGAGGTTAGATGTAGCCATAAGGTAAGCGAAAAATTTCTTTGCAATTTGATTCTCAAATTGTGATTGCCATATTCCTAAGACGGGGTATGTGAGTTATACAAGTATTTGGATGACGTCACATGTCGATCCTGGACGTATGTTGGGATCAGGGCGTGAAAAATAGTAACTACTTTTAATGAACAGTAATTGCCTATTGCATGTCCACCCCTATAATGAATAGCCGAGGCAATTCGTATTAAAATATTAGTTTTTTTTATTATAAAATAATAAAAAATATTTTTATTTTTAATTTCGGATAGGATTTTTTTAACTGATCGTGTCACACCACATGTCATTCTCCGTAAGTACAATTTTGTGAATAGATTTTGATAAAATTTTTAACCAATTTTATCACGTCACGTGTCCTTACTTGTTTAGAATCATTGAAAATATTGAAATGTGATGTAAGGTGGGAGAAAATGGTAAGGTATTTATAGAAAAAAAAATTATAATTGTCTAAAAGAATTTGAAAATTTTCGGATTTTTAATTTTTTTTTTAAATTTTTATTAACTTAATTAATCTGGACCGTTGGATTCAAAAAACTTAAAATCCAACCGTCCAGAATGTGATATGTGGCCCAACGTAATTTTTTTTTTATTTTAAATATTTTAAAGCTGAAAAACGTAGACAGTTAATTTGGAAATCAAACGGTCCAGAGTGTGCCACATCATCTAATTGTGGGAAAGGTTTGAATTTTTTTTACTGTTGGAAATCCAATGACCCAGAAAAATAGCTGTTAGAAATCCAATGTCTTGGAAGCAGCCACGTTGATTAAGCAATGGTAACTTAGTGGGGTTGACATGCGGGCCCCATTGTCTGAAAATATGTCGGAGATGCACCTCCACGAGCCAGACGCAAATCTTTTTAATAACGTGGCTGACGTCAGCATGACATTAGCCTTACATTGCATCCATCCAGGTGCTCTGGCCTTGGATTTCCACCTGACATCTTGGTTGGGCTTTGCTAGGGATGGCAATTCTAACCGTTAAACCTAATAAACGTGGATAACCACCCGAATGGATTAGATTTGGGTATAAAAATTTGGGTATATTTTCGGTATGGGAAAAAACCGTGAGTATTATTCGGTTATGGTTTTTATATGGTTATAAGGGTCCCCAATCCATATCTGTACCAAAATCCGAACCGAATAATATATAATATAATTATATATATATATATATATATGTATAAATGTGTGTGTGTGTATATATATATATGTGTGTATTCATTATTCATCGAATCCATTACCTTGAAAATACAAAAATTGCATTGTGTGAGTTGCATTTTGTGGCAAAGTTCAAAAGTTTTGATATGAATCAAAATTTATGAGAATTTAATAGTATTTATGCGAGATATCAAAGATCAACCAACATTATCAATGTTTAGCTTTAATTTTTATGTTCCACAAGATCCATTAATTAAATCATTTTATACATCAAATATTTAATGAAGAAATTAATATTTACTAAATTATCGTGCGTCAATTGGGCGAATATATTTTTTGTATTGACGAAGATGAATATAATCGTTAACCAATGAGAAATTCGTTATCCGGTGGGTATGATTATGGATAATACCCGATGATTAATTTGCGATTATAAATATGGTTAATTTTCATATGAGGATGAATATAGATTTCCGTCTCCAAACCGATCCGTTGCCATCACTAGGCTCTGCTTAGCCCACCTCCCCTCCAACTGAATCAGCCAGCTATTTGCACCCAATCCATACCCACCATGAAGATGGTAACCAGGCAATGTGCCATCCAAACAGATTGCCATTTAAGTTTCATTCAATAATAAACAATCGGTTTAAATTAATTTAATCAATGAGTTATTAGTTAATAAATAAAGAGTTCTGTTGAATGATCAATTCAAAAGAGACGATAGAACCAGCTCTTTTTTTTTTCGGGCGAACTAACCAGCTCCTTTGGAAGCAGCAGAGTCGATAAGACTGAGGCCAACCATACATCCTCCTTTTCGGCAAACTGAAACTCTAACCAAATTGCTCTCTCATATTTCTGGGATCCGTTCGCATACGCAGCCGCCAATGCCACCGTCACCACCACCACCAACCACAACCACCACCACACGACATGGTTGATGCTTCATTCTTCCTCGATCCTTTCTGCTCCCCTCTTCCTCAAGCAAGCTATCTCAACTTTGAATTCTCAAACTCGTATTAGAATTTAGAATTTAGCTCCCTTTAGCATAATTAATTAATTAAGCACAAAAATATCAACGGGTTAAGTTAAAAGAAAACTAATAAAAATATCAACGAGTCTCGAGTATCGGGTCATTTTTTTATATATTAAAATTGTGTCCGTTTTATTAAAATTTATGTTCTTTTGTCATATTTATTAAAATTTAAGAGTTTTTTATTAATATTTTAATTTTTTTATTAAATAAATTTATAGTATAATTATTTATTAAAATAAACTTTGTTCAACTCCTTTTAATAAAAACTTCCAAAAGTTAAATTCATTAAAGTCCAAAAAAGGAAAGAGCAAAAGCAAAAGCATCCGTAAAAGTGGTCATTAATCAGTCATGATAGTCTTTTTACTTTATTTGGTAATAAGAAAAGTAAAGAAAAAAAAAATTGACATCCTGGCTTCACTTGTAGGGTTTGGAGATGCAGCGGCGGAGGAGGGAGATCCGGTAGCCAGAAGAAGATGCAAGAAGAGAAGAGTCTTGTTCTGGGTGGTTGGATGGAACCTGGTGGTGGTGGTGGTTCATGGTGGCTTGCGGAGGAATTGGGTTTTGGGATTTGTGGGAAGGAGGGGGAAGAACAGAGGGAGGGGAAACGAAGAAGAAGATGCTCGGTCTCATAGACGTCCTCCTCCCTAAAGTTGCGATGCTCACTGTCACAGACCTGCCCTGTCTTCTCTACACCTCAGCGTCTCTTCTTCTCTGCACCTCACTGTCATAGACCTCCCCCTCAGCCTCTCTTCTTCTCTGCACCTCACAGGCAGATCGACGTCGGCGAGATGAGGTGACGGCTATAGGAGATGACTGGGAGAACGACGACGAGGAGAGGGATGACGGCGAGAGGGACGACGGCGAGAGGAGGTGTCGTGGAGAACGAAGTGCGAGAGAGAGGAAAGGGAACCGGACCAATAATCCACTCCTTTTGGAAGGGTTTATTAAGAAGGTGTATACCGACTATCCCATCTGACTGCTTAAATTAATTCGGCAACTATTTAGTATGAAAGAACATTAAACGGTCAGGTTCATACTATTAGTCTTGTCCGACCTCTTATACGACGTGCCAAACGACGCCAGAGACTATGCAGCTGTTTCCATCATCCCTTTTCTTTTGCGCCAATACAACGAAGCATTTGCATTGAGTGGAATTCCTATCAAACTTCAAATTTCAAGCTCTTTATTGTAAAATAATAAGAAATTTATTTCCCTCCCTCCTCCCTCCTTATGAATCACTGTCGTAGAATGTTTTATATCTAAATTCTAATGGGTCGAATGAATATACAAATAAATTCTATCTCACAAGGGTAAAACCGTAAAACTATCCCCCACGAGAAATCAAATCTACCCCTAAGTTTCCCCTTCATCAACAAAAATCATTCGTATTTATTATAGTGGTTGATCCTTCCCCACTTATTACATGTTCAAAATTAAATCAAAATCATTTATAAGCCCCATATAAACCAATCCCACTTGACAACACCTCTCCGCCTTCTTCGCCAAACTGATAATGCTCATATACTTCGAGTAAGAGCTCCCTGCACGGCACAACCGCCCCAAGCTTGATGCAAGCCAAAAACGCGCCAGAAAGATTGCGGTGAAGGCTGTACGCCTCATCAGGTGGTGGAGTCACCCTGTGCCTCAGCATGGCTGCCCCAAGGTTTGAAACGCTCTGAGTGATGTTGGATGCGCGGAAGTCGTACCCACCAGGCTTGGCAAATGGCAATCCCACAACAAACCCAGCTTGAACATGCGTTTCTAACATTATTTCTGATTCCGTCCCTGAGATGAATCCAAGTCTCCTAGACATTTCAAGGACTGTATCTCTATCACCATTTGCACAGGCAAGAACCTGATCACATATGCAATGCAAAGTCCTCAGCAACTTGCAGCTCAGTCTAAAAAGTTTTAAACATCAAACAAATAACTAATACTCAACCACAAAACTCAGTTAAATATAAAGAGCAAGGAGATTTCACCATTCTTAGATAGTCATCAACAAAACTCTTGGGGTAATCACTAGCTGCTCCAAAGTCTATCAGATTGATTTCTTAGCCTCCTCGTACAAGAAATTACTCCAATTAGGATCAGTCTGCATTCCATAAGGCACAATTAAAGCAAGATGAGCTGCGAGCCTAAAACTAGGAAGAATGCATGACTTGCCAACTCTCAGAATGTTAATTCCTATAAGCATAGTGCAGAAAAAATAATATAAAACAGAAACCATACAATAAAGTTCAAATGATGAATAACAGTGGATCAGTTGTCCAGCAAAATGGATATCCCAGAATTTTGATATGTTAAATGCACTGAAGATTTAAGTCCTTTATACATAGGAACTGGACTAGACCAAAGGTGTCGCTTAACTTGACCCCCACTCCACGGAAATTAGCTACCTTAAATCTGCAATTGGAGATTAAAACTCAGCATACGTGATAAAAAGGGTCCTGTTAAGGATTACTAATGTACTAGCTTCAAAACTGGGGCCCATCGCCAAACCCTACAATCTTTAGGGGCACAAAGCACTAGCAATTGCTACATAAGTACCTTCGGGTTTCAAACCCAAGACCAAATGGTGCAAACCTATTCCTCAACCACTCCCATTGAGCCTCCGTTGGTCCGTTTACTAATTTCTTTTCCAACGGAAGCAATCATAAATCATTGCCAGACTCGTCTTTCTTCTAAAGCTCTTGTTGTTGCTTAATATTTGTGTCATCTTCAGCCCACCATAATCGTAGTAAACACTTATGTTGTGCTACGTCAACTTTACTGGCTACTGCCGCTAAATAATATTGTTACCCTAGGTCCCTGACAAATGAACTTAGTTGGTGGGATTGCTTGTAGGAGACATACTTTAAGATGACTAGTAAAATGAAAAAGCCTTGTGCATTGGATAGCAAGTCAATTTCATCGTTGAGAGTAAGTTATTCTTAAGGTTGAGCAAAGTGAATGCTTATAAAAGTAATGTAAGAAAAATAAAGTAAAGATTAAAATAAAACACTATATATGCTTGCATAGGTGAAGAGATAACACAGAACATGCCTGCATGGAACGAAAAACAAATAACTCCTTCAAAGTGAGCTCTAGAAACTTTCTGCCAACATAGTCGCGAGTTTCCTGGTTTAAGAGTGCCACTTTGTCAATAGGTATTCCTGCAGCATGAGAAAGCAATATCATGTTCACATCAACATTAATCCTCTATTGATGATACAACCAACGCTACATTGAAAGCTCCATAAAAAAGATAACTGCTTTTAATGATAACAATAGAAAAAACCTAGAAAAGATAGCTAAGTTAAGTGACATATACCACAGAAAAAAAAAATTCATTAAAACTGGTTAATTACTTAGGAAAACTAATGAAAAGGGTTTGAAAACTTTGAGTTTTAACGATAAGGACAAAATAAAGGGTAAAGTGAATAGTACCAGAATTGACTTTTTAATGTAAAAATATGGTTTTTCGTTAAAGTGAACAATACCATGAGCTTTTTGTTAAAGTTCCCTAATTACTTTTAATCATTACCATTTTATGCTTTCTTCAAATTGCAGCAATGCAACTTTCTAACATATAAAATTCTTAATCCCTGTAACTTAAGATCGAAAGGAACTTTCTAACCAAAAGCAAATGGGTTTAATGGAAATGTTGCAACTCATTTCCAAAAGTTACAACTGTCCGTAATTTCTTTCATTTACGATAGAAGGTGACTTATGCATATGGAGCTTGAAAGGAATATGACATCACACAATTAGTAGCTTGCTTTTCAATATCATCCCTTGATTCATAAGCTTAGTTTAGCTACACACACAATTTTGATAGAAATTCCCAATGCTGCCACCACTAGTAGAAAACAAAAGGTGGTCTCTCGATCAGCATTTGTGTGCCACAACACGTTGTACTGTTCAATATTACAACAAATCTTGAAATAAACATTGTTTCTTCAAGTAAGAGTGTTCGAAGATTAACTAACTAACCAGCTCTGCATTTTGGTCCATGAGAAAGTCCCAAAACAAAACAAAACAGTTGGGAATCAGTTCTGTAAATGCTAATCAGAGAAATTGCCCCCAAGCAACAACATAAAATTTTCAGAGTAAAAAAACACTATATCATAGTTTAAACAAAGGAATAGCATAATTGGCAAAGTTTACTTGCCGAAACAAGTTCTGTAGTTAAGACTCTTGCTCGAGATATCATCCACTACGAATGGAACATAAAATCCTTGTGCATTGGATAGCAAGTCACGAAACCCTTTTTAACTTTGTGCCTCCAACGCATAGTCACATTCAGGGGATAATTCTTCTTTTGCCACCTACAAAGGATTTAGGAAGAATATAAGCATGAATTTTGAACATTTAAGACATTTTATCTTCTTCTGAGTTTGAAATCATAATCCACAATTCAATGTCATCCAGATACATTCCATATGGAATCAAGTTCCTGTTGAATAAGGAGAGTATCCAAGATAACTCTAATGATCCCAAGAAGAAGAAAAATAGAGCACACTCTTAAAGAAAGCTCACAAAACAAACTAATTAGCAAAGCTTTTCTTATTTAGCTCTAGACTTTGTTTTTCCTTGGATGATTACAATGCTTGG
Organism: Pyrus communis; assembly: GCF_041283825.1. Lineage (NCBI taxonomy): Eukaryota > Viridiplantae > Streptophyta > Magnoliopsida > Rosales > Rosaceae > Pyrus > Pyrus communis. The sequence continues at coordinate 28,727,550 of NC_142581.1, read as the reverse complement.
GGACTTGGGTATTTATAGCAAACCAAATGAAAGCTACATCACACACTTAA